>NW_010242940.1:49418-114281 GCF_000690775.1 Eurypyga helias | reverse complement strand
TTTTGGGGTGTTGTTGGTGTGGGGGGGGGTTTGGGGGGGTTATGTGGTGTGGGGTTTTTTTGTAATAAGAAAATCTGATATGATAAGATGGAAGGAAAAATAATTAAAAAAATAAAACATCAACTGGAATCTAATTAAGTTATTCAAGTAAGGTTCATTGTTTTGGGTTTTTTTTCTCTACCTAAGTAATACCTTTCTTTGATAGATGACAATTAAAACATTTCCTCATCTTTAATGGAATTATTTCCAAATTATTTGTTATCATTTTTGTTAAGATTTTGGAAGCAGTCTTGTTTTGTAAAATGATGATACCTTTTAAGGCCTTTGCTATCCTTTAAGCCCTTTGTTTCTGTGACTGAACAGAGACCAGAAGGAAACATCACTGCACACAAAATCTTCTACCAGGAGGTTTCATGATAACGTCATTTGTCTTCATGTCGCAGTAGGGAGGCCAGTGCCAGAGCCCATTTTGTAATGTGGCTTCTATTAGTGCTGTTGGTACAAGCATAACCAAGAATTGAACTCATCCCTGAACACACACACAACAAAAAAAGACAATATGACCATCTTAACAAGTCTGACCTGCAACAGTCCTCCAGACTATCACATAGAAATAGTGAGTTTTCCCATCCCCTGATGATGGTCTGTCATCAATTCCCTTCACCCTTGATAGTCACAGGGTAGGGGGTTAATCAAGGCATATCTCTGTCTCAGTGACCCCATCAGCCAAAACAGCCCTGGAAGCCGTCAACCCATCATTTTGCTCTGGACCAGTGCCCATTCTCCACAGTGCTGCCAAGCTCTATCGAGAGTTTATGCCACAGTGACATGATACTTATGCCTCAGGCATATGTATGAAGGCCAGGCTCTAGTGCAGTCCTACAGAAAGCACAAAGGATTTCAGTCCTCGTGGTAAAAGTAAAATGTGCCAACTTTACTCAGGTTGCATTGTTAATTGTTTCCTACTGTAAAACACACATATGAAAACTAGATCTAGAAATGCATGCTTTGCAACATCAAGAAGACAGTGACATGATCAGCATACGCACTGTCCTGGTACTTACGCGCTGGCATCAGTACTACAAAGCAAAGGATGTTCTCTAATTTTATATCTCATTATCTGAACCCAAAGCCTCCTGGTTGATCTCAAAGGTCTTTTTGATCAGATTAGATTGAAATGTTATGCTAAATCTTACACATGATATCAGATGAATGTGAAATTAGCTGTGAAAGGCAAATAAATTACTTTAGTATTTCTATTTATAGCAACAAAAAGACATAGAAGAATCAGTTTGCTTCATTTACTAAGCATTTCTGCATGAATTAAAGCTACGCTGTGGGTAATATTAAGTAAACAAGTTTAGTCAAAAAAAATGACCACTTTTCTTCAACTAGCATAAGAAACAACCTCCTGGAAAAATAAGACAAAATGTTTTGTCTCATTTTCAAATTTTTCAGAAAACCATTTTCCTTTAACAGAATTTTTTGTCCCCCTCTATTCTCAGAAGTAAATTGCTACTGCTCCTGAACATGAAACTCAATTATCATGAATCAATTTATTTGTTGAAATGATACTTGTATCATATTTTTTATATTTCATTACATCTCATGTTTTTGAACACCAATTTATTAAACTCATTGTATCTACAGATAAAATTAATTTGAAATCATGAAAAATCAATATTTTAAAAGTTGCTAAAATTTATCTTAATCTGTATACTGAGAGAAAATACTTTGCATTTGTGAGGGGCGTCTTTAAATCTGTTCAATATATTTCATGATATTTAATGCATTGGGAAGACAATAATTTAAAGACAGAACATTAGGCTAATTCCTAATACAATGCACTAAATCATGTGAAAATAAATATGCTGTACTGAATCTTGCATTACTTAACATGCATCATACCAAAAGTCACATCTAGCCTTTTGTAAACTTCAGTAATAATCATTATTTTCTAAAACTCACAGACATGGCTGAATCAGGTTAAAATAATTTTGTTTGATGAAATCAAATGTAGAGACACATAGGAGACTTAAATGTCAAGTAATGAATGAAATACCTTCCTACTTCTTTTTATTTTATTATAATGCTTTCTTTAGACGAGTTAAATTTATTATTAAAAGATGTAGTTTTATACAGTTTATCATTTAATCAATGCATTCTGTCAGAAGCTTCCGCACAGATTGCTCTAGTCTTTAAAAAGCAGTATAAAGGAACAGCTCTTAGCAAATAGAAATATAAGCAATATTCAGTCACTGAAAGCATCTCCATTTCAGCTATCTTTAAAAGAAGAACAAAAAAATATAGTTATGGGGCACCTAGAGTTTAACTGAGATTGAGAAACTATTATGTGCCATAAAACCTGGACCTTTATTAATCCCATGACTCTTAGGATCCAACAGACTTATTAATTCTATTTCCCAGGAACTTTTTTTAAAGGTGTCTTGTATCCCTTGAGCATCAGGTGTCAGAGGACAATGAACTTTTTCTGTTTCTCCCATTTGGCCAGGTATTTTTTTCTGGTGCAAGATCGTATTTCCATACTGGGGGTTTGTTCCTGTTTACATCATCTCCAAGGTGGTCCTTACACAACCTCTACCTGAGCCATTCACACAAGGTTATATTACACATAATGTGCAGTACTAAGCCTTCAGTGGACACCTAGCACAGAAAAATCACCTCCATCTTCCACAACATTATCCCAATGGTTGCCACCACAAATGTGGTAACTACTACTCCTCCATCAGACCATCTCTACTACCCCACCATTGATCAGTCAGTTACCATAAGTATCATAAAAAATACACTTCCAAATAACCATATACATGTAAGCCATATAGATAAACACACATCTCAGCAAAACGAGCAGTCATTTAATGCATGAGAAGAACCAGGATCCTGCATGCCATGTCATTTCTCATGAGAAAAATCAGGTTACCAAACCAATATCTTCAAGTTACCATAACATTTCTCCAGCAAAAAGAGATCACATTAGATGTCAAATTAATTTCTTCATTCCTTATATTCAAAGGCAACACAAAGTATTTTCCTAAGATAAGTTCAGGAGCTAAGATTCCTAGCCATTGTCCTGTAAGAATCAATGACAAGGAAAAAACCCAAACACTAAATATTACCATTCTTTTCCTTTTCGTCCTACTCCCGGCTTTAAAATACATGGTATATAGCATGCATAGAAGACCACTCAAATGTACAGGGGATTGTACTGTAAAATACAGAATGAGTGGTTCCCCTTCTGCAGTCTAACACTGGCCTTAAGTAGAAGACAATGCATCATAAAGGACATAGGGACATATCTAGGCATTGTGCACTAACTGTAATATGTCCTGAATACTTTTAGTACTGTTTCAATTCCAAAGCAAGTGGACAAGGAAAAGTAACTATTCATGGGTGTTCTTGTTTTCCTTTTCAGAGACGATGATTGCTCAGTATGATCAGCTTTTCCCCATGCAAAATTTTTGTGGAACAGATTCTTACCCTGAACCTCTGCTCAAAGATGTGTAAATGCTGTTGAAGAGGTCCCTACAGATTTTGGTTTTAGGAAGGCTTATGTATACTCTTTGTTCTCTTGCAGTGAAATAGATTAGATCTAGAGGACTGTGACTATTGTGGTACTGCTTAGAAGGGTATCAGCTCCTGAAGAGAGGACTTATTCCACAGCTCTCCCTCAAACACAAGGTCCTCCCCCATGCAGATCTGCAGCCTAGATGCCTGTGGGCTGTGATCCCGCCAGCTGTGCTAAGCAACAGCTAGCTGAGCAGCCGTTGGCACAGTCCAAAACCTTTTCAGGGAGTTTAAACAGTACAGACAGTCATGGGACAGCACTGGTCCATGCTTTCTCCCAGTTTCATTACACTAGACATAGCCTACATACCATCCATACCCACACAACAAAATATTTTAGTGTCGGTTTTAGTTAATAAGCTTTCCCCCTCCACCTAATAATGGTGTGCAGAGCTGCTTTACTTTCTACAGACCAGTACAGGAAATTTTTCTAATTGCTGGCTGTTTGGAGGACTGGGTGACTAGATGCAGCAAGGCTGTGGAGAAGCACAAATACTTGGTTAGGAGTGAAGAGATTATGACTGACAAGCAAAGGAAGGAAGGAAGTGGGACAGTGCCTGAGAGGAAGGGTTGAGATGAGTGTGAAAAAAGCAAAAGGTCAAAGCAAAGAAAGGAATTAAGTGAAAAAGAAAGGAAAGAGAACCAAAAAGAACAAAAAACACAGGGGAAAAGGCAGTTCAGGGGGAATGAGTTGTAAATAAAGCAAGTCTTGAAGCAGAACAGGATAAAAATAATGTGTTCAAAAGAGCTGGACCTGCAGAGCACCATACAAAAACAGTGTTCCTGTGCTGAGGCTGGAGACATGACAGCATGGTGGCATAAAACCTACTTAGGAGCAGGACTTAACGCCTGTACTGCTCCCCTGGTCAACCCTATCCTTCCAGAACAGTGTCCCTGGTGCACAAACTGCCAGGACTGTAGTCACCAGTTCTCACAGGACCACATCATTTCTACATAAAATTAGGTATTACTTACTGTTTCCTGAACTGTGAGAAGTTGGTGGTGATGAAAGGAGGGGCTTTTCTTCTGCTACACCATACACAGAGTTTCAGCCCATGCAAGTTCACAGGTGTGTTAGGACTAAATCAAGGATTTTTTGCTGTTATGCCCTCATCCTGCATTGATCACTTGAGCTCTTGACTAATTATCAAATATGGCTGCAGACATGAGTCATGTGCTTTAATACAACCTGATTAACCAGTCAAAAAATATATAGTAATTTTTCACTAAGCAAATTTTTTTAATTGGGTCATAATCTTTTTTCGCTATCTGATATGTAATGAAGTATCCAACCAGTTTAAAGCCCTCCCACCTTGAAACGTGGCCTACCTCCTACACTGAGTTTCATGCAGGTTTCAATACAGAATAAAAGCCAATCACAGTAATTCCAATTTTTGCACAAGTTTGTCTTAAATGCATATGTGCTTTTTGGCACTCTTGGGTGTGACATCACCTTTGAGCGTCACATAGGCCCTTGTCATTGCACAACAAGCTCTGTAGCCCTGACTTCCTATGAACAGCATCTTCTCTTATTTCTTGTCTTTTTGAATAATATATATATTCTATTATGACATACACAACTGAAGATTTTGCTGCATCTATGGGACTAGTGAAAATCAGAATCTGTAAGTCAGGTAGACATGAGAAGGTCTGAAGCTCAGAGTCATATCTGAAGCTTTCTTCAAAAGTGAATTATGTGCAAATGTCAGCTCTGGATTAAAAGGAGGTGTACTACCAACTGGAAAATGTGCATCCTCCCATTTCTGAAGCACAAGTGTATATTATAAAAGGAAGCATCTCTTCAACACAGTTAACTGGAGATGCTTCCAAATGGACTGAAATATCAATGCCAAGACACCAACTAGGGTCTTAAAAGCAGGCAAAGTAGCTAGTTAACTTCCAGGACTCTTTTCCAGAGGAGCTATACTGATCCTGACTCCAGAGCTAAGGTGTTTGGAGTTAGTCCAGGTGCCTTTGTAGAGGTGGATGCAGTTGTAATATCAGCTAGGTCTTGCACTGCAGTTTTACTCGGAGCACTCATGGGATACTGCAACCCAACCCACCATCGTAAAGGAGGTTTATTGTACTAATGCACTGGTCAGCATAAACATACCTATAAGGATCCCCTCCTGCAAAAGCAGAGTCCAACCACAGGATTTCAATGATAGATTGAATAATCTTAGAAAGATCTCCATCCAAATTTTTTCATGCACTACAATGAGATCACTTCAGACCATGATGGGAAACAGGGAAAGGGTGTTCCTGAGACAGGGTGTTCAACAGTTGTAGGACAGTTTCATGTGGGTCCCTGGTCCTACTTGTACATTAGCTGAGGCAACAACTCCCTTTTTGAGAGTAGTTCCTCACTGCATACATGTGCATCATATTTAGGTTGTGTTAATGAATTCTCTGATGATCTTTTAGTATTTCTGGTGGAGGAACCACGTGGATCTTCACTTGTTGAACACATTGTTTTTAAATAGATTTTTGCCCTCTCCTGAAGTACTGAAGATTGGTGTCAGAGACAGCATAGAAAAAATGAAGTGCATAGCTACTCCTCTGTATTAAGGTCTCAGAAGTATTTGCCCAGTGTCTCTTGTTTATTGCCAATGTCAGCTCTGGGGTCAGGGAGAATTTTCCCGATTAGGATTGTCAGGGACCATTTTTGCTTATCTCTAAAGAAAGAGAAATGCATGGCCCATTTCTAAGATTTGCTTGATTTCATCCCACAAATGCCACATGATCTCCCCTCTGTTTTGTTTTTTTGTTAGTTTGTTTTTGTTTGTTTTGTGTTCGTTTGGTTGGGTTGGGTTTTTTTCCTGTAACACAAAATAGCTATGGCTTTTCATGTAATACTTTCTGTCTGAGTTGGCCACAGGTTACTAGGAGTGTTTTGTGGCCTCTGCTGAGCAGGGACGTGAGGAACTGATGTTTGGGGCTTTTGGTTGGAACATGTGCTGCATAGTTGCCTGTGACATGAGGGGACTTTCAGGGCTTGTGTATGACGGTTTGTGGTAAATTGTCTTCTTCAAGCTGCCCATCACAAAGTAAGGGGGGACACAGATCAGCACATGAATATTTGGCCAAGAGTATTTGTTTCAGCAAAAATATTTGAGTGGTGTCCAGCTCATTAGAAGTCACACCTTTGGGATGCGCATGAAGCATTTTTGTCATAAAAGAGCAAAATACAGCTCAGACGTCCAGCAGAACTGACGACACCTCACCTACATGGAAACTGTGACTTGGAAACTGTGCTTTTTCCTGTCCTGGTCTCTGTGACCCTGGGGCAGGATCAAGCAGGATCTTTTTTTTAAGTGTGTAAACGTGCAGTTCCTGGCCTTCAGAGCAGCCTTCACGCCTCCACAGTAGGAGCCAGCAACAGCAGGCAGATCTTCTGGGCAACTGCCTGAAATGTGTAGACAAGGCAGGTGAGGGAAGGGCTGGGGGAGCCCCTGTTGTGCTCAGAAAGCAGCAGGTTTACAGTAACATGGCTGTTGCCATGGTGTATTATTTTTATTCCCTTTCTTCCCATTTTCCCAGTGCCACTTATTTCTTCTTGCCTCAGAAAGGGCTCTTCTCCCCACTCTTTCTTCAGAGAAAGAATAAGAGCAAATGGGAGGGGAGGCAGAGGAAGGCAGCGTGAAAATGTCAGCGAGCTGTGGGAGGGCTGGGAGGAGTTGCACCGAATCCTGCTCCCACAGTCATCCCTGTTTTTGTGAAGGCAAGAGTCCATCAGGCCTGCAGTGTGGGGTTTTTTTTCTGGGTTCGTGCTTCGTGTTCATTTAAGGTTGAAATTTGAATCTGCAATGATCATGAACAAGTTGATGAGGAAAGGCTTTATAACTACATCAGAAACATAAAAACAGATGAGAGTAAAACAGAGCATCTTTTATTAAATGATAACCTGAGGCTACTGACTCCTTATAAGACAATATATGAATCACTGGAATAAGCCCCAGTGAGCACAAGGGAGAGATTCATTAGCCAGGGAAATAGTCATTACCAAGCTACTGGAAAGTTGTCCTGCCACTGAATCTTGTAATGAAGTGTTCAAACTTCTAAACTAATCAAACAGAAAAAGTAATGAAGACAGCAAGCAGTCTGCCAAATTCCTGAAATGCGAATTGTTAAATGTGCACATGTGAATGTAAAATACATTATTTCTCCATCTTTCATCTTTCTTTTGCCACTTCATTTTTCTCCTGCCTTATTTCTGACCTCCTTCTCCCACCGGTTCAAATCAGTGTCATGATTACACAGAGGGTCTTACTTTGAAGGACTGTTGAGGGGTGTCCCATGACTCTCAGGGGCTGGTGTACCCCACGGGATTACACCAACCAGGCTGCACACCCTGCAAGCCAGGCACACGTCAAAGGCGAGTACACAGAATTATGTACAGAGGGGAAAACTTCCGTGCCATGCTTCAGCATCCATCTCCTACTCTGACTGAAACCACCGCATTTCAGGCTAACATGTTCTAATAGTGTAAAGAAAACAATAACAATCCTTCCCTCAGTAGAATTACATAAGTACATTCAGCAGTAATTTACGCTTAGGAAAAAAGATGATAGTACCAAAAAAAAAAAAATTAAATCAAGGTGAGCAAACCTGAGTAATATTTAGTCTCGTATGAGAACATTAACACAAAAACAACAAAAATGCTATAAATATTTGATATTATAATTAAGGCCACTAAAGAAATATGTACTGTATTAAAGCACATCTGTACACTTACACTTACATGCTGTTGTTTTCCTTAATTCTGAAGGGAATATTACCTTTACTCCCTCTTGCATAACACCTGCTGCCAGAGCTTATGCAAGGACAGCCAGAGGGCTGAACGGACTTCAGCTGATGGTATCTTTGTCCCTAATGGAGAAGCAAGAAGCACACCGTTCCAGCTTGCTGCCAGCAGAAGAAAGGGCATACCTAGATTTAGATACGTATCTTCCTGTCAACAAAAGACAAACTCTCTTCTTGCAAAAAAAACCCCTTTCTTTTCTAAGCAAATATTATTTAATTTTCTATCAGTCTATGTCACTGTGGAAAATGTTTCACTAAGACACGCTGTGAATTGTTACTCTCCCTGTGTCAACATGAAGAGGGTTATGCAGCCTGATTCCATAGAGCCCAGATGCGAGCTAAGCATGGATAATGAGGATACAGATACTACAGATGAGCTTGAATAATTTGAGAAGGGAATTGTTGAAAAAGAAGGCTGGTTGCCCGTTTGGCTAGCAGACACATGTGCCTAGAGCACTAATGGGGCAATGATTACCGTGTGCGAGTACAGGGCACAAGCAAGCAATGTCACCACTTGGCAAATGTGAGTTACGATGTATGGGGCATCACTGAACATGAAGGCAGCCTTGATGTCTTTGGACTCAGGGCACAAAACAGATAACAGGAATGAACTTGATCTCAATATGCTGATAGTCTGTTTTCTTGATTTACTGCTGGAGCAAAGCAAGCTGGAGGACTATTTTTAGTGTTAGTTCACCTCTGTGGCTCCTGGACTGTAAAAGAGGCAGACCTTGAAAACAAAGAGCAAATAGGTATTTTGACAACTGGAGAAATCACTTTATCCCGCCTTGGTTTTAACAGCATTAAGAAGAAAATACTAATGAAATTTGGTGCCCGAATTTGGCTGGTGATCAAGACATACCTGATTGCTACTGCCCCAAAAAATTTGTAATAATTTCTTGAGTTTTCTGAAAGGGCTGCTTCATTGTCTAGGGATGACCTCATCACTGGTATCAGGAAAATGTATCCACTTATCCAGTCTGGCAGTAGGGAAAAAAATGTCTATTTCAGAAAACTACACATTTCTAATGACCACCTAACTCTATTTTGCTTTACTACATGGTTACGATTTGCCCACCTTCATCCTTCCTCTAATCAAACTCTAATTTAAGCTTGTGTCCCTGCAAAGTTAGGCTTCCTTCAAGAAGTTCAGGTCGGCAATAGTAGCATCTCCAGGTCAGAAACCGAGTGGGATTTACATCTTCAGCAGATGCAGAAGCAAAACCAAAGGTGTCAAAAAACTGCAGGAAGAAAAGAGGACAGCAAACCTGAAATTGTCTCTGGCTCAGAAACAGCATTTATATACTCTCATAGCAATGTGAAAAATGACGAGAATCCTTCCTGTTGTTCAGAGACTCAGGACAGAGGGCTGCAGGAACACCTTAAATGAAAATCCAACTGCATAGCCCAGCAGCATGTGCTGGTTCCCAACACGATTTCTGGACAGTTAGAAAGAACCCTTAGGTCTGTCAAGGTCTGAGACTGGGAAACAGCAGTGTGAGATCAGGCACTTAATGGACTGTTAACCCACTCATCACATTTATTGACAATATTGACTTTACTGGAGTTCACTTTATGTTGGGTTTCTTTTGTCCAAGGCATTAGGATGCACGGGACTTGGGGTTTAACTAGTTATAAATTTCTTTTTAACAGTGATTTTTTGCTTTAACTATTATTTCTTAAGTTTTGAAGCTGGCACCATTTTTGGATTTTCAGCTTTTTTTGAAAAACACATTTTGTTGGCATCATATTACAATTTTCAGCAGTTCTGCTTTTGTGAGGAGTAGAATACACCTTAACTCGCTTCTGGAGGTATTCAGCATCTTTTCATTGGAGCATGAAAAGAATTTAAACCGTTATCAGTTTTGCTGCAGAGAAAGAAAACATCTGACAAGCGTTTTATTCCATACTCAATTTAGTGCATTATCACAACAAATAAATGGCTGATAAAAATTCTCTAAAACTGAGACAGGGTCATGTTTAGTCATTATGAGCAGTTTCTTTTTTACTAGGAATACAGTGAGAGTCTCTCTTAACCACTTTTCCAGATTAGGCAGGTCGTAATCGTATTATTTAAAAATAAAACCTTACTCAGCATTCTATTTCATTCTTACTTCTAATTTTTGCTGACTAGAACTGTAGTAATTGGATTCTTTCATTCCTCCTCCTACATCATCCTGGGTCAAACAAACTCAGGTGATTTAAATGAAATGGAGCAAGTAATGGGTGAAGCATTAGTATCAGCACAAATGTACTGATTTGAACACCTTCACTGTACAGGGTATCCCTCCCACTACTGCAGGAGGTCTTGAAGACTGCTGCTATACAGAACATTTATGAATGTTGGCTCCTGAGACGACTATGCTTCACACACTGTGTTTATAATATATCCACAATGGGAATAGCGTCCCCAAGAAATCTAAGGGACTTTCCAGCTGAGAAATAAGGTGAGCTGCAATGTTCAACACACTCTGAAAAAGTCTTTAACATGCCAAAAATGTCTTTTTTAATCCACCTTTACTAAAATGGTGGATTTTTTTCTCCCTATGGTGATGGTTAGTCTCTTGATGTAACAAGCTCGCTCGGACAGAGGCATGGAATTTTCTTGCACAGGCTTGGATTCCTATGTTTCATGCAGAGCATGCCTTCACAAATGCTTTGTAAGGGGTCCATTTTATGACAATGTGTAAGAAAATGTAAAAAATAATGGGTTCAGGTTATCCTGTGGAGATTTTGCAGGTTCCTGCTTACTTGTATTATATGCTTTAGAAAAGAGCAGGCTGCAGCATCAGCAGCTGGAGCAGACACCTCCACTGTCAGAGATTCTCCAGGGTGCTCCAGCTGCTGTATTCCCCACCAGTCACAGCCATCAGTCAGTGAATTAGGGAGTTTCCATAGTAGCAATCTGGGAGTAACACAAATGCCACAGGTCTTGCCCCTCTCTGTACACAAATGGTTCTTGGTATGATCCCTTCTGTCATGTACAAGAGCTGGCCACAAGTATCAGGTCTGAAGTCTCAAGGATGGGGAGGAAACCAAGACATAGGAATACTTTAATACAAGTCTGCTTTCCTAATACTGCTTTCTTATTTTTACATGTCTGTGCATTTCCACTGGATACACAGGGTAGTATCTCTATCTCAGCATTTATTGCTGTCTCACCTCTTCCACACACACAGAAAAAATAACCAAAATTTGCTGAATTCCCCATTTACCTCTAGTTTCTGAACCATAGGAAATGACTGCTTAGGGATATAGCCTGTTCTTTTGATTCACTAACAGGATCTTTCCAGGACACATGCCAGCTCCTCTTTATCTGCATTCTATTTGTGAGAGCCCTATGACCTTGGATGCTATAGGACTGAGTGTACTGTGAAGACTTCACCTTTTTCAAGTACTTTACCAAGTCTGGATATCAAATAACATAACAAAGCACAAAAAATAGCACATCTCCCAGTTCAGAGCCAGTGTTCACTATGGGCTGAAGACAAACAACTAAGCATTTTAGTGACTTCCTCTGAGAAATTATCTTCTTTTTTTTCCTTATCCAGTACCCAGAAAATGCAATCAATAACAGTATCATAAGGGTAGTCCTTGCTACTCAAAAGGTTATTTTTTCTGTATTTATCTATCTGGTTTTCTCCCAAAGGAAAAGCTATAAACACTAATGAGTGTGGATTGTCAGCTGCAAGAAATCCAAGTTCTATTTTTGGATGAGCAGGTCAAAGCTCATGTCCAAAAGCCCAAAACATTACATGTTATAAATTTATTTCTAACTAAAAAGGTACTTGGGAGATCTAGATATCTTTCTTTTCCAAAAAAGAAATCCTTAGATGCCCAAAGGTCTAGCATGACTAGAAGTACGTCAGTGTTGAATGATTTTGTCTTTGAAGCCCTGAAAAATACATTTATCCAGTGATCACTAAATTTAAAGCTCATAAACATTAATGGGAGAAGTCTATGAAGACCAGGTCTCATCACTTCCAAATGAGTGCCCAAACCACAAGGTTAAAGAACTGTGCCACTTGCTTTTCATCTCCTGTGCATCCACACGTGATATATGGTAATCCACCGTACATGAAGCAATTAAGCAGGAGGGGGAGCCTGAGAGAGGCTTGCAATTTTGCTGTTACAGAATGTTTTGGAAGGCAATAAACATGAGATTGAATCCTAATACACAAAAAGCCTGATGGAAATTCAGTCTCCCACACCCAACTGTCATATCTGAACTATTAGCTCATAAAGAGGCATCACCATTTTGGAGGAAAAACCCTAGGAACTTGATTTCATGCTGCCTTATGAATCTTGAGTGATAGAGTGTGTGCCTATACATTGTACTAAGACCCACTTCTCCCAGCACATTTCCTCCTTTCTGGCTAATGCAGCTCCACACTCCTGTGATGGTTCCCCCAGGGCTCCTCCCTGCCTTTGAGTATGCTTCAGGTGTGTCTTGGCTGGGAGCGCGGGTGCTGCTGCAGCTCTGAGTGCCTAAAATACAAATGCTGCAACACAAAGTACTGCCAGCTCAGTTCTGCTTAATGGATGGAGCTCTCAGCTGCTGATCCCAGATCCTCAGATATTTCAGCACCTTAACTATTCGAGCAGTACTTCCCAGCATTGACACTAGTGCTGCACCTGTAGAGCAATTTCTCCTCAGAGAAAGAGATAAGTTGCCTCACATTTATCGGGGTGCCACTTAAAATGGTGAGGGTACAATAAGTGTTAGTGGAAGCTTGTCCCTGTAGAATAACTGGTTTCTATCTCCAAGTCTTGATTTTAGGGTTTTCAACAGAGATCAAAAAGGCTTAGTCACAAAGTTATTTTTCATTTTCAGGGAAAATGTGCAAATGCTGCTACCCCTGCAGCCTAAGACTTCAATCTTAAAAATAAATGACTTCCCATATTTATTATTGCACAGAGAGTTTTCACACTGTTGGCTTCAATGAATCTGGAGCTTTTGGAAAGCTTGTTGATGTTTATCAGCTTTTATCACAAGTGAAAGCAAAGGAAATCCAGACCGTGAGACTTTTTTTTAATTTAATATCACTATGGAACGACAAAATTCTATTTTCTTTCCATGACAAGAATTGTCCATCACTTTTGTACTATATTCAGTGCACTTTTTGTGTTGTTTAGAATATGATTTTAGGGGAAAATATTTGAAAAAAAGGACATAAGATAATTATTTAAATGGGTGTCTATATTTTCCTATCCTAAATACATTTGTGTCTCTGAAGAGATATGAAGATGTAGGCATATATCTATTTTGTATATTTGTATGCACAGTTAAACTGTTAACACTCAAGTAATAAATGCACATAATCACATTGAGTATTATGTATCAGTCAGTATTTAGGAGCAGAAGAAATCATGCTTGATCTTGGCAACACTGTCTATCCAGATAAGAATAATGGTTGTGTGCCAGGTTAAGCAAAGCAAACTTGTTTCCTTAGATTACTTTGCTCCCCAGACTTCATTAAAATTGGGTTACTAATTTTATGTGAGAACAGTGTCCCTTCTTCAGATCAGGAGAGAGCATGAGTACTGCCAGATACATGGCATGGAGACTCGGTTTTCTGCAAGCACCCAGCTAAGCCCTAACTTGCAGTCCCCACCACACTGGGGGTCTCAGCATGCCCGTGAAGCTGCCAGCTTCTTCAGCACTCCAGATAGCTTGGGAGAGGGGTATAGAGCTGCCAAGTATTTGCACATTGGTCTTGCCCAGCAGCCAAGCCAAATGAAGACTGAGCCTGTAAATCAAACAAATGCACAATCACAGCAAAGAGCTCTCCCTGGCGGCAAGCCCAGCTCTGCTCATCCTGCAGCAAGAGAGATGTTTCCAGGGCAGCTGCAACCCCAGCCTCAATGGGCTGAAGTGTAACACCAGACCACCACTGCCTGTGGGCTCTTGTGACACTCCAGGAGAGAAGGCAAGGCAGGAAAAAAGAAGATTTGATTTTCCTTTCTTTCATCTTGAATCTGCTTCTCATTTTTTCTCTCTCTTCTTTTTACTTCTCAAATTAAACTTCTCTGATATGCAAGGTGGCCAGCTTTTATTGCTACATCACTGAAAGGTTGCTGGTTAGGGTTTGTGAACTAATTTTGCGCCTCTTTCTGGGAGGGTTATTACTAGCCCTTGTGATAACTAAAGGATAAGGCTTAACAGGGAAAGTAATATAAAACATTTCCAATGGTTTGAGCTTTCCTTTTCCTCAAAAATTAATGAAATTGATGACTTGTAATAAAAACAAACAAACAAAAAAGTCACTCAGCATTCATAGCCATACTGATGGAGGTGAATTAATACCTCTTTTAGTGCCTAGCTTCCATCTGTTACGTCTGCTCCCAATTTTTTCTACAGAGTGTTATTAGAATCTATATTATTACACTTAATTTTACTTTGTTTTCCCTCCTGTTCTTTATTGTCTGGAGCAAGTGAGCCTAAGAACCATCAAAAGAGAAATAACCAAGAAGGTTTATCTTTGTCTGATAATCCTCTACTAGAAGACTTGGGTACAGCTCTACAAAATTCAATTAAGTTTTGCTGAACTTTGTGAATGGAAACTGCAGTGTTGCCTTAGGCCCTAAGTTCACAAAATATTCTAGCGTGGCTTCTATCATGATCATCATGTCTTACATGACATCACCATAGGATCTCACTTCTTCCACTCCTACTCTGTACACCATTGGATTTTAGTTAATGACCAAGCATTTAACAGTAAAGGGTTCAAATATATTCACACTTTTAAAGTCAGCTGAACCTAGTGATAGTACAGTGCATTTTTAAGGAATGAGTTATGGTTTACTTTTTTCTTCTGTATTAATAAACTATGTCATGCTGTGGTTGATATGAGATTATACACAGTCAGTAAGTGATCCAACTAAATAGATCATATTATTCATTCTAAATTATTAAAAGGAAAATGTAGTTATTGACATCGCTTACAATGTTATCCACTACTACATTTCATTTCTATGAGAGGGAGATACTTTCATGCTCTACTGACGCAAGCTAGCATAGCTTTCCATTCCCCAAAAATGTAAAGAGGCTCCAAAACATGATAGTCAATGACTGTACATGGATAAGTATTAAAGCAAAGAGTGGTTTTGATTTCCCCACTTGTACAGGATATAATTTCTAACCAACCAGCTATGAAGTCAAAGATAAAACCCTCAAATTAGGCTTATACTAACAAGATCCACTTAGAGGTAGGACACTGTAAAGATACAGATTCACTGTTAGCCTCTGTGTACTTCATTGCAAAGAGCAAGCACTGGAAGGCAACACTGTGGATGTTCTAGCTCCTGATACCCAAGTGATAAAATCAGGGCCCTACTTCATGTACAAGTGTACCGAAAGCAATAATTATTCTACGGTTTTGCTCTGGTTTAGGTGCCCTTCCAGAATTTATTACAGGCCATTTACCATTCATATGCAAAACTATGAAACGCAAAATATTGTCAGGCACAACGAAAAGGATAACACCTGTGAGTTGAATCCAAACAAGGGACCTTGGCTGACTAACCACAGACATCTAAACACAGAACTCAGATTTTATAGCCACTCTACCAGCTTCTGACAAGCCAGAAGCACATGTGTTTACCAGGGAGTTGTTAAGAAAAACACTGGTTACTTGGTATTGCTGTGTCTTAATGTTTCTCCCAGCCAACTTTAAGAAAAAAAACTAAATTTTTGTCAATTTTTAAAACTGGAGACTTTCATTTGTCTTCTTTTAACTCCAGCAAACAGTTCAGAACTGTTAGTCCCAAAGGAATGGAGAAGATGAGATAATTTTCTGCAAGTGCTTGTGACTTGAAAATCCAAAGAGCAGGGAAAGCATTCAAATTCTCTGACATCTCCATAGCACTTCCCCATTGCTTTCTCCATAATGTATCTTGTTAAAATATTGGAAAGTTTCTTGTTGGTGGAGAGAGAATAATGAATGTGGGGATTGCTCTTAATTTATTCTTTTGGTTTTGTGAACTTATTTGTGCTGGCTGGTCCTGTATGGACTTACTAAGAAGTTTCCTCTCAGCTCCTTCTTGGAAGTAGTCACCATTAGGAGAAAAATGCTGGGGCTGTAAGAGCACAAGTACAACCTGCTCAGCTGTTATGACGTCCCTTCCACAAAGAACCAAAACATATAAAGGTTGTTTCCCAAAAAGGAATTAAACTGTCAAAAGAGTAGGGAAGGTACAGGAGAAATTTTAAAGGGCATCATGAGAACTAAGAGAAGAAAACTGAGGCAGAATTCTGTATTCAGAATATTTTTCAGCATTCAAGGACAAGTCAAGAGCCTAAATAATAGATTTTTTGGACCAGGGCCCTAAAGTACTGAAAACAAAAGTGAGGAAGAAGGTAGGATTGTAAATGGACAATTTGAATAAAGAAGCCTTATTTTGATGTAGAATATGCAAGAGCATACTTGCAGGCAGTGGGACAGGAGCCAGCAGAGTTGAAGGTGAGGCTGAGATAATAACAGAAATAAAGGAGGAAAGGAAGCTTGAGATAGCAGGGACTGATGAAGTGAGAGGCAGATAATAGTCCTCAGACCTCAGAACTGGAGACAGGGTGTGACAGGGAAGGGAAATAAATGGTGGGGCAGCAAAAGGATGGGGAGAGGGAGAAACAATAGTTGTAAGAGATGGGGAAGAAGACTAGGGCTGAGGCAATACAGTCTCACATCAGTGATGGGAAAATTGTCAGTGAAAACAATAGGGAGTGACTCTTGTCAGACATGTTTTCTCATAACTTACAGTATCAACATATAATCTTTATCATCATCATTAGAAATAACAGTGGAAAACAATTCACCTCAATGTCTGACAGTCAGATCCATTCTTCAAGAACAAGTGTCCAAAGACATTTACCTACACAATGAATTGAAAAGTTTTCCTGCCATTTGGAAAGAATTAAATTACCTGAAACATGAAAATTGCTGCTTGACTGCCAACACTTGACGTTTTTTCACAATAATTCTACTTTCCCAATTGTTAGAAACATTTATGTCATTGCAGCATCGAATATCGATTCTATGAAGGGGAAGAGCCAACTGCAATCAGAAAAGGAGGAGGGATCATACAGACGGTATTGGTCATTGCAGCCTGCACTTCAGACTACACTGTGGCAGAAGGAGGAGCAGAACAAAGACTAAGTTTGGTTTTGGGTTTTTTTTTTTGGGGGGGGGGGGGGGTTGGGGTTGGTTTTTTCTGTGTGTGTGTGTGGGGGGGTTCCTCTCTGTAAGTAAAAACTATGCCTGAAGGTTCATCAAATAAAACTACTTTTGAAAAGCCTTACAGAAAAATAGATTTAAGGTATTCTTAGACAAATTCTAAACCCAAAATTTTCAAAATAACTACTGTTTATTTGGGAAAAGGGTAAATTTTCTCTTTAAATAGGAGGTGGATTTTCAGGCAGCAATATGTAATCACTTTTGGGGAGTGAGAGGGGAAAAAACAGATGCCTCTCTGGAGTTATAACATCCAAAATCACTGATTCCTGTCTAGTGCACTATGGTCCCTGGTCAAGGCTATGACCTCAAAGGAGGATGTGCTGCAGAGGATTTCATGGGACTTAACTTTGTGTCACACACACACTGAGTTATGGGGAAGCAGTCTGGGAAAGCAGATCACTGCTGGGGTGACAGTGCTGGCCGAGCAACACCCTTTCCACTGAAGATGTAGCTGGTTCCCTTTGCTGCTTGCTCCCTGCTCCTGAGGCTTCTTCTTCAGCAAAACAAACCCAAAACACAGAAAACTCCTTGAGGTCTTCTCTGAGCTATGCAGGACCTCAACTTCCTGGGCATGGACATACATCTACTAGGCCAAATTGTCACATGCAAAGCTGCATTATTTTCTGAGTGACCCTCCACTGCTTTGAAGTACCTGTGGGGGTGGAGAAATGTCTCTGACTGTGGTGAAAGACCAGCAAGCTGGACTAACTTCGATGTAGACATTTTATTGGTGGGAATAACAAGTGATATAATCCCACTCACTGCCCATACACAGGTCCAACTGTGATTCAGTGGTACTGCAGAACTAAGGAGATGCAGCTGTGCAGGCAGTTTACTGTGTATACCCCTTTCCCACCTTTTAAGGGAGAGGCTTCAGACTGCCTCAGATTTCAGGACAGTAGCAAAGCCATTGCCATTCATTTCCATGAAGGAAGGAAGGCAAACAGAGACCTGCAGGGTCTAACTGATATTTACATGTAGAGGTTTAAGACAGCCTCTCTTAGCACACATCAAGGTTTATTTCTCATTCAGAAATTGATACAGGCAGGTGTTTGCAATTACAGGACACCATGACAAAATTATTGTGCTTAGGTATGATTTGAGGAGGAGTCTCTTTTAGATTGTATTCTGTGATCAGAGTTGAACTGAAGACTTGTATTCCCACCCACTGAAAGTAGGAAGCCCAAGGACTTCTTTATGTCTTTGGAATTCCATGCTGCCCAAAAGGAGTCTTCGTGCAAAATGAGACACCGCTTGCTATCACCGTCCCAGTAAATTTTCTCAGGCTCAAGTTTTTATCAAAATGTATGCAAGCTTTAATTGTTTACTATTGCTATAGCCTTTCTATCTGTTCCTCTTCTATTTGCTTCCTACTTTCTTACTTCCAGATCTTTCTTCACTGTAATTGTCTCCAGAGACATCTCCAAAGGCTGCCTTTACTGTCACTAATCCATGTTATCCCATCCAGTACTGTTTTTCTGTAGGGAATTCCCCCAAAGGCACCTTACAGCTGAAAGTGAAGGGCTCTTGGTCATATTAAGATGTTAGTAGATGACTGGGTGGTTTTGATAATCCCATAACCTGCTTGTCTGCATTTAGCCTAAATGTCTCATTACAAACCCAGGAGCATATGAGCATGTCTGTCCCAAGCAATCCTCTGTGGCATGGAGTCATGCTGCCCTTACCAAGAGGAGGTTCGTTTGATAAATGCTTTCCTAAAAGGGCAGTTTCATTCAGGGGAGTGACCTCAAGCCCTGTAGACAGTATCATCACCTGAGCATGGCACTGCACCAGGGCTCGGTGCAGCCTCCTGTCCAACACACTGCACCTGATTCTTGCTCAGAGGTGACTGCCGAATGCTGCCTCACACTGGGCAGGCTTCCCAAATCATTGTTCAAATGTCATGACACTCAGGCTTATAATTCACTCATGAACTTCAGAAAACCTAATGTACTCTTCTTTGCCATCAATATTCACATTGTGAGGCTTGTAAACATTTTTGAACACATTCAATTCTCTTTTCTTCATATTGGTTGTCATTAAGGACAGCAATTTGTCTACTGACTTTAGGTACAAACTTCACTTCCTTTAAACACAGAAAATTACACCAATACAAAAAAGATGGGTGTCTCTTCTCCTCACCTCACTTCAGCAAGAATTGCCTCTTCCCAGGCATGGAAACATTTAAACTTCTCAGTTAAACATATGCCAATTAAAAAAAAAAAAAAATTAACACCAAAAAATAAGGGTTTTTTTGCTCTTTCTTCCCTCATGAAATATTAACCATGCTTCGCTGACCTTTTACAAAAAAGGATAAATAATAATAATTTTAAAAAGAAATCAGACACTTTACACAGAAAATTTGAACCCAAACTTCTAAAGTCTAGTGAAATTATGAACCATCAAAAAGAACATTAGTAACTTAAATCATAGATTAGATTTTGCCAAATCCAGAGTCATGACTCCAAATTGTACCATGACAGCTAAATGAATTTCCAGAAGCTAAACAGAAATATAACTCTTGAAGGTCACAAGCCTGATGAAAGCAAGGCTTACACACAGAAGATCCATCTTACTCCCAGGAAAGATGGGTAACTATGTTAAAAAGCAGAGTTCCCTTGGCTGTGAAAATAATGTAGAAGGAAAGAAAAAAAAATGAGGAATGTAGTGGTTTTGACATAAACCAGGGATTAAAACACTGGAGGTGAAATCCTGGCTCCTGTCAGGTTGGATATTGACTTCAGTGACTTGAGGCTTCATTCTGCATCTGCACCACAAGGTAGGGGAAAAAAGCATCTGCTTCATTCCTTGAACTGTTCCCTTTCAAGCTGTGTTTTGTTTGCTTCTGCTTTGATCTTTGCATCAATTGCATGTTCAGTGGAAGCTGCTTCTCTTTTGTTTCATTTCATAATCAGTGGTACCCAGTTGTTGCGGGCCTCGGCGGAGAGGGAGAGAGCAAGGCTGACACCTGGGCACCTGCGCCTTCTGGGCTCTGTGGAGAACTCAGAAAAGCTCTTGAGGCTGCTGTAGCCACATGGAGTAAAGATAAACATTAGACAAGTCTTTGTGTAGAGAAAGACGCTTGAAGAGATTATGGAGAACAAAAAAAATTAACACAGCGCTACTTCAAAAAGTACAAAGCAAAGGCACGGTGCCCATACAAGAAAGGGTCTTTTGTTTGGGGTGTGCAGGCAGTGCCAAAGCTGTGCTATCATCCTGTACCGCCTTGTAGAGAAGAAGCGCAAGGCTGTGAGTCCCAGCTACCCTGACACAGAGCCACGGGGTACCTGGGGGCTCCCCAGGAGGGAGAACACTAGCACCCAGAGGGTGTGTAGAGCCACATGCCAGCTCTTCCCAGGTCTGTCAAAGTGCAGGAGGTGGGCAGCATCCATGGCCAGGGAGTGCTGCAGGGCTGCCACTCCTAGGTCCCTGACAGCAGGTTGGGATGAGGTGTTGGTGCCCATGCACAGGTGGATGCTGCCATTTGAGCCTAGGCATCAGGAATGGGATAGCAAGGAGTGAAACATGCACCTTGTATTTGTAAGATCAAGACTGGGAGGAAGCTGAAAAGGGTTATACCAAGATTATATACCAAAAAAAACCTTTAGACAATAATAGTGATTGGTGTAATAATTTTTCTAGGATAGCAATTGCAGCCCACTTGCTAGAGAACATTCAAAAGAGGCATGGGCCCACTTTCGTATAGTTTAAGGTATTGAGACAGATGGCTGAGGAAGCGTTTGCTTCTCCACAAGCGGTGGCCTGGGTGAACTCTGTCCTCTGAAGGTCACTGAGAGTTTCTTACATGCTTCTACAGGTCCCAGTCCTGCAGCAGTAACCATTATTAATAACATTGGCTAAAATGTCCCAATCCCTATTTAGTCTTTACATGATAATGAGCCTAAATAGACAATCTGGTATTTACCCAAATCTCCTACTGATTTCAGTGGCAGCTGGGATTGCTCAGCAGCTCTAAAAATCTGGCTACTTATATTTAGCTATTTAAATATGGAGTTCAAAACCTAATTTTAGATGTTCAGATTTGAAAATTTTGGCCCTCATATTCTATATCAATTCTTTTGCCTTCACTTTCAGAAAAAAATGAGGAAAATAAAAATGTTATGAACAAATGGTGAGATTATATTTTTATTCTCAAAAGATTGAATTCAAATATCTCTTTGATGAGTTCTTAAAATATCTTTAACTTCCAAACTAGTGCATTTAATCAAACTTTAACCATACTCAACTGGTATATTAAGGAAAGAAAATCAGTATGTAAATGTTTTATTTCACCAAGTTTATTTCAGAAAGTTTTACTTTATTTTATGAAGAATAAGAGTTTGACCAGTGTTCCAGACTGTGGAAACATATCCATTAGCTTTTAAAAAGGAAATGTATCATTATTCTTTTTTTCCAAAAGTTATTACACCAATCATTTTGTGATGCATGTGCTTGGTCTAATTATCCTTGTATTTTTTCCCCTGGTAACTTAATTGTAGTATAATTTGGAAGATGTTTTTAATACAATAATCCAACTGACTGTTGAGGCCCACTTCTTCACCCCTGCAGTTTCACAAGTATTTAATATAAAGACCCTGAAAGAGTGATACCCTTCATGAAATGAATTAGCTGTTCTGCAATACAATTTTCATTTGGTTCTCCTGTGATTCACAGAGGATAAAAATTCATCCTTTTTCTTATTTTTTCTTAATAAATGAATACAAAGTATGGCAGCTTCCTAAAAAGTGGTCCCAGTGAAGAAGTACCTTAATTATGTGTCTGCAACACCTCACCTGACCAAACAGGGATGACTCCCTCAGAAACCTCTGAACTGTTGTGGTTTTTGGGGGTGAGCTGTGACAGTACAAAACCAATTTACCACCTCTTAGTCCACTGCTGGAGGTTCCCACTGCACCAGCTGATGGGACTGTGTACATGGACCCTACCTGCTGGTCCCACAACCTTGGTGACTGTGGATGGACCCCATCTCTTTTATTGGTCATGTGCATGAACCGCTTTTGCTTCAATTACTGTGTGCAGGAACCTTGTCTGCTTTAGTGAGAAGTCAGGCAAACAAGCATAATTTTATCATCATAAGCAGACAAACACAGGATGCCTGATGGCCAAAGGAGAGAGAGGTGCCCATTGCTATTCTCTCTGTTCTGCTCTGATGTGCTCTGGCGGGGGTGAAACTGAGCTGAGGAACCTCCAACAGATGATAGTAACAAGCAGACCCCAGGTAGTAAGGTTTAAAACCACCAGAGCTGCTTGGTATGTAATCATATTTAACATGTCTTTAATAAAGGAGCAACCACCACCAAAAGAGCAATCAGAAGACTTATAACTTTTCCTTTTGGGGCTTTCTTCCCCTTTCAAGATTGCTATTCCTCTCTACAGGGACTGTTGCTTCTTTTTTCTTTTTTTTTCTCTTTCCTGTTTTTCTTACATGATGCCTGATCAATTAGTAATTCTTTCCCTCTAGATCCTTACCTTCTTCCTTTCTCTCAAATGGGTTTTTGTTTCTTCATATCAGACTGATCCCCATTTCATCATGTCTCTTATCCATCTAAGTCTAAGTTTACTGTAGGGTTTTCTTATGCAATGAGCATGAAAGCCCCTCCCTGCCTCACTTTCTTTAAAAGTTTTAAATTTTCAGGCAGAGACTACATTGGCTGTAAACTCCTGGGTATCTTTGTAAACTGTATGCTGGCCATGGAGCCCTGGATATATATGCTCAGTCACACAGTAGCACTAGTGCAAGTGGTGCACATATCCAGAAAAGTAGAGCTGCACATGGCCAGGAATGAGCTATGAATTGGGGAAGGGAGGTGGTCTGTATGTCAAGTGTCTTGGTTGCCTATCTGAAGAAGCAGGATAGCCCAAAGGCTTTCTTGTGAATTGAAAAGGAAGAAAAGCATAGATGGGATGAATCAGTAAAACACACATTTCAGCCATGTATCCAAATACACATGGATCGTTACCTAAACTAAACAGAGGTCAAGGATGCTCAGTGGCTCCCCGGTCACTACAATTACCAGGTTCACATTTCTAAAGTCACATATGAAAGAAATAGTTAATATATTTTCTGTGGTGGAGCAGTCAGAGGGGAGTTTACATTTTAACTTAAAGTTAATTGCTCCACATGGAGTTTTTTGAGGGAAGCTGGGCTTTTTATTAGCAACTCTATGTTTTTTGACATATAAAATACTTTTCCTTATGTTTTTCTAACTGCCTCTCTCCTTCACACCTTTGTCATGTTTTCTGTCTTGAAATTGTTCAGGACCTCTGATATTAATTTGTTTAACAAATAGAGAGCTCTGACCTCTCTGCTTTGCATATTTAATAGGTAATCTCCATACAAATTTGTCACAGGAAGTAAATTTATACAAAAGCTGTTTATGTTGCAATCACACTGTAAGAGGTACAGAACTCATGTTCTTATTTTGCACTGAGAACATACAGAACAATTAGGAAAGGGGATGCAGCTGTTTCCCAAACACAATTAATATGGGACTACCAGAAGTAGAAAACAGAATCTAGTATATTACATCTGTGCTTCCTTTTCTCACAGAAAGACTGTTGGTTTTTATTCAAATATATATTTTGTAAATATGTATGATGATGTAGATTTAATAAAAAAAGCAGATTTCATGTGAAGCTGCTCTACTTCGATGGGTGTATGTGCTATTATTTATGGAACTAGACAAAATACTCATGCAGTTTGCATGAGTTTGCACTGTAGGTCCATATGATCACAACACTGTTGAAGAGGGATTATAACAGGACAAGACTTCCAGCTGCCCACAGGATTGAAATTGATGACAGACCTGCAGATTCCTTGTACTACAGCTTTAGGACAGCTCAAAGTCCTCAATTTTTCCTTTACTATTTACAGGGTCAGAAGTCACCCCCTTAGCTACTCCCTACAGTATTTTCTGCCTCCTCTCAGCTGCCAGACAGCAGTAAACTGCCAGTAGGATAGGTGACAAGAGCATTCATTTCCTCAACCTTAGGCCAAGATTACAAACTCAGCCTATGAGTTCCCCGGACATGCTGATTACAGTCACAAAGCTTCAGTTGTTTCCGACTCAGAAAGCGCTGCAAGTGCCGCAAACACGGCTCTGCCCACTCATCCACCCCTGCATCCCCACCGGCATTGATCAAAGTTTTATTCATACCCATCTCCAACATAAAGCTGAACAAAGGTGAAACAACAAAGCAGCTCCATTTGGTATCATTATGCCAGGCACACGTGTGAAGCTGCAGTCTCATTTCTCCAAAGCTGCCTGCAGAGATATGAGGTAAGTGATGCTGGATTTGGTAAGCCAGTCATTAACTCAGGTACAGCCACTCTGGTCTCTCTCAGTTCAAGTCTGATCAGGTCCTGAAAGGGCAAATGTGGGGATAATAATAACCTGGTATGTTGTCTGAAAGTGCAGAAGCATCTGTTGCTAAACAGTAGTCCTGCAGCCCACAGGTTTCAACAGGCTTATATCTTATTGGAAAAAAAAAAAACAAAGCCCTTACCAAGTATAGAGATATGTGTGTGCAAAGACAGCCAACATTTGTTTGGGGACAGGATTGTCAGAAAACTTTAGCTCAAGCTCTGCTTCTTAAACAACATATAAACCTGCCTGTTTGCAGGGAAGGCTCTTAAAACCGGAGAGCAGAAATGCTAACTGCAACCACAAAACCTCCAATAATAACTTTGATGAACCACTTTAAACCATTCGCCCTTTTATCACCCAGCAAGCAATACACAGAAAAATTCAAACTGTAGCCCTCGGCACCAGAACAGCAGCAGAACTGGGTAGCATCCTGACTTCCTTTTCTGCCTACCCACCAGAACTTCTGACAGTTGCCTTAAAAATGTTTCAGAGGCATTTTGGTATAGACAGCGCTTCTTCAGAAGAAGGTGTGGAGCAGGGGTGGGACAGCACTATCCTTTTAAAGATTTCTAGCCAGCAGCAAAGTTCCATCCCATCAGCTGTTCCTCCTTGGAACGAAAAGGGGATGGTTTGCTGACAAGCCAAATGACGGCTGCGGTGGCTGCTGCCTGAAGCCCTTACAATGGGGTTGATTGTGTGTGGTGAAAAGGGTTTGAATGTGAGCAGATAGGAGCGAAGATCCCTAAGAATGCTAGTGTTAGGCTTTCTGTTATTGAAACAGCAGCTAGTACGGAGCAGCTGTGGTTATCTAAAAAGACTCGTGCACAGAAGAACAATTTTTCTTCCAAAATCTGAAAGAAACTCTGATGATGAATCATAGGCCGGGCTATAAATAAAACATGACTATGGATTTGCAGACCCAGAAACATTCTCATTAGAGAATGTTGTTTTTAGGGCCAAATTGCCTCATTTTTTATTTTTTTAATCTATCAAAATCATTTTGGAATAATTACTTCCATGGTGTCAAATTCTTTGTAATGCACAGTGGAGTTTGTTTCATGACATGTGACAAGCATTAAGGTTAAGCAAATGAGTCTGGCTAAATATCTGCTAATCAGCATGACTCACCAGCCTGATATACATTCACAAGTTTGTCTTTATATAGACAATAAATGAGAGAAGGAAAGAACTGTCAGTCCTCAACCTTCCTTGTGCCAAAGAGCTGAGTGGTTTCCTGAGCCTCATCTTCTGAAAGGTCAAAGATGCTTTCTGTGTTGAGTGAACAAGAAAGATTAGGGAAAAAGTTAACAATACACTGATGACTATTAGTAATAATTACTGGTAGTTACAGTTAGCAATAATACCCATTTTTGATAGAGAACACAAGATTATCCCCCCCAAAAATGAAATATTTGTGAAGAAGTATAAAAATTGTGATGGAATGTAAAATTCATCAGACTTTGGCATTTGGTACCTAGATGGTAAACGGCTGAAATCTCATCCACTGCATACATGCTAGTCTTGTATGGGACTCAGAAACAGGGGACTTGCGTTTTGTCGGTAGACCTTGATTATTGTCTTGCACCACAATTTGCATAGACAACTTATTGCCCTCAAGGTGCCAATGAATTCTGCAAGTCAACATACATGTATGGCTATCTGTGTATTCAGGTCTTAACTGCAGCACAGGATGTTTGCAAATAATGAAAAATGTGTTCAGACATCATGTTTCATTTCAAAGTACAAATTTAAGCCTGAAAATAAAGTTCTGTTGTTTCTCAGTTTGTTTGGTATTCCAGCCTTACTTTAACTGGTTCAATCAGCCATGGCACGTAGCATTAAAAGCACACCAATTTAGCCAATCATCAGCCTTTCCTATGTTTTAGTAGGTGAGCACAGGTACATTTTCTTCCTGAGAAGTTCTGTAATGTCATACTCAACCCTTTGTCTTTTCCCAGTTCCAATGATGACATTGTCTGTAAAAGAGATCAATAAGGCTTTGTTAAACTGAACTGAAAATGTGAATATCCACAGAATTGTTAAGATATATCCTATTTATATTTAATTAGCCATTCCACCAAATGTGCGGATAAGCATGTTTATTTAGCTAAGAAATATTTAAACTGGGCTATCTCTATTATTAAATTTTCTTTGCTTTTGTTACATTTTTTAAAATGTGAAATATTTTTCAACACTTCATACGTCAACAAGTAAATGACATTGATCAAACCTGTCAGCAGACTCATGCAATTAAACTTCCATTAAAATAAAGATACTTCATGTTGGTACCTTCACTTTCTTTGCTTTCAAACATCATAGCCTCACTATGCTTTGTTTCAAAGGGCATGGAAATTTCTGGTTCAAAATGAATGGTGTAACTATCTTTTGTGTTTTCTTCATAGATAAAGTTGGCTTCTTCCCAGTTCTTCTGTAATCTAAGACTGCTGGGGAGGCTTCGTCCTGTGCAAGCAGTGTAATCCCTGTGCCACAGCAGGTAATACATTCTCAGCTACAACCTTTCCTTTATGCCTGGAGTATCTCCGTTGAGAAGAGCTTGCAGCTCAAGAGCAGTAACCAGCACATGAGCTGAATGCTTAAGCTCCTGTGAGGGATAAAAAGCTGAGGGATGTGATTATTCTGATTCAGAAATCTTCTGTACCTGGACAGTCTTCCTACCATACTGGAGAAATGTTGTGTCCTCAGCAGCCTTCCCCCAGACTGACCCAGAGATTTTGGTACTGCAGGACCCTGTTGTCCATCAGTGCTCCAGGAACAGGTCTCTTCAGTGAATGAGTTGTTGCTGGGTAGGTGGGCAGCTGCAGTAATTGCAATTTTCTCTTTGTCAGCTATTAAATACAGCTGTTTACGAAAGATGCTTTACTGGAGGTTGAATGGCTCTTTTTTCCTATTTTTTTTAATTTATTCAAACCCTCACTCTGAGAGTTTCCTAGCTCCCTGATAAGTTCATGTTTCTTCACCTCTTTCCTTCTGTGATTATTTGCACCTACTACCAGAAGCTGATGGCATAAAACCATTTATGTTGTCATCTGCAGCATAAGTGAGATATATAGCATACACTCTCTGAGTCAAAAAAAAACTGGTTTTGCTCCACTGGGATCCTATACAGTATTCAGATTCAATCTACTAGCTTGCCATACGGATAAGCCCTGCTTAAAGAGATGCCATCTGTCTAGCTATATGCAGACATGTGTTCATACTTTCTATTTTAAGCGTTTTCTCCTGATTTTTAATGTTGTTTTTCTTGGGGCATTGGACTGGTCACCTGATCATTTATAGTAGGTTTTATGAATTAGTCAGACCCTGGGTGTGTTTTGCCAACAATCCTGCTGCACACTGACAGCAGAAAGCCTTCGCTGAAGGCGCAGCCAGATACCACCCCTCTGTCTCCTAACCACTAAGCAGAAGCCAGTGACCAGTGGGTGCCCAGCCCCAGGGGATGGGACCAGAGCAGAAGGAGAGGCGGTTGCTGTATTCAGCTCCCGGCAATGCTGGGACGAGGGCTGCAGTGCCTCCCCATGCTGTGCCCCCAGCCTATCCCTGGGAGATATGGCCCCATGGCTATTTGCACCCAGGCACCTCAGACACTCCACAGGGCCACAACCATGACCACCTCTCCTGAGTTAGGTGAGTCAGGAGAAGACCAGATAAGTGGTCTAGGTTCAAGATTCATGTTGCATGAGCCAAAGTGAGTAATTTGTAGGTGGACAGGAGGTGGCCTCTGTCTCCTACAGTTGTGACAATGTATTTTAAGAAGTAAGTGTATTTATTTATTCCCCCCTTTTTTAATAAAATATATTGGGAGGGGATATGTTAGGTAGTAAATTATTTTCAAATCACTGAAATTAATAAAGGGACCATGAATGATCCACAGCGTGGATGAGTTTGGAGTCCTAAAGATACAAGGCACACCTCTTGGTATTGAGTTTTTCTTGAATTAAATCCTGGCCACACTGACTTGTATTGTGAAACTCCCAATGATTTCATAAGGAACCAGCATTTTACCTGCTATTTCACCAAAACTTATCAGAAAAAATACAGGCCTTTTACTGTTGTGAAAGTATCATTTGACTTAGTTTTTACATGTGCCATAGAATTTTTATTAAACAGCGGGCTGAGCAGGACTTTTAAACAGGGTTTAGGACAAATCTTTCATGTGTTTTCATGGTTTTATTTTTAGAGAATAGACTGTGAACCAGGACATTTAATTTTCTCAGTCAGTCTTAAAGGAGGCAGTCAATGGAGGAATTGATTATCATGACATAAATTCAAAGATAATTAAATGGTAAAGGACAGCATTTGACTTGATAGACATGTTTTGCTGCCATCAGCAGAAAGACGAAAGACAGGATATTTATTGTAAAGAGTGAAAGCTGGGTTGGAGGGCCACAGATAGCAGCACTGCAAAGATCTCCAGGAACAAACACATACACTGAGCTAAAATGGCAACTTGTTAAAAAAATTTCAGTCAAACTTCAGTGAGAAAATAAACATAAAAACACATGCAGCCCAGAAGGCCAACCGTATCCTGGGCTGTATCCAGAGAAGTGTGGCCAGCAGGTTGAGGGAGGTGATTCTGCCCCTGTACTCTGCTCTGGTGAGACCCCACCTGGAGTGCTGCGTCCAACTGTGGAGCCCTCAATATCAGAAAGATATAGACCGGTTGGAGCGAGTCCAGAGGAGGGCCACAAAGATGATCAGAAGGCTGGAGCACCTCTCCTATGACGAAAGGCTGTGAGAACTGGGCTTGTTCAGCCTGGAGAAGAGGAGGCTCCGAGGAGCCCTCATTGCAGCTTTCCAGTATCTGAAGGGGGCCTACAAGGGTACTGGGAGAGGACTTTTTACAAGAGCCTGTAGTGACAGGACAAGGGGTAATGGGTATAAATTGAAATCAGGGCGGTTTAGATTAGATATCAGGAAGAAATTCTTCACAGAGAGGGTGGTGAGGCACTGGAACAGGTTGCCCAGAGACATTGTGGATGCCCCATCCCTGGAAGTGTTCAAGGCCAGGCTGGATGTGGCTTTGAGCAACCTGGTCGAGTGGAAGGTGTCCCTGCCCATGGCAGGGGGGTTGGAACTAGATGATCTTTAAGGTCCCTTCCAACCCTAACCATTCTATGATTCTATGATTCTATGCATGCTTTCTTCTTAATAGCTGCATAGGCAAACCTAAAATAATTGGAAATTGTCTGAAAACTTCCATATTACACTGAATTCTAAGTTACTCATTTCTGAATTTGTTCAGATACTCTGTAGGATAGAAATGTTGCTAGAATAATGGTGGGTTTATTGAATATCAGTTGGGGTTTTTTTAGGATGAACATGGTTTTGGTAATGGAGTAGCTGAGGTCTTCAGGAAACTACACGGAATAAATCTAAAACATCCACAGGAAAGTTAAATGTCAAAATGAACTTACAGTCTTTTGAGTAAAGAGATGACTTTCTTATCCACCTAAAATGAGCAAAATCTTCAAGTGATCTATCAGCTTGAATATTACTAGAAGAAGAAGCCAGCAAACTTTATTTTGCATTTTGGGTGGTTGTGTTCATTCATTTTTTACCCAAAATATTTGGATTTTATGATCATCAGTCTATATTTTTTATGTATTTTCGGGAATCAAACAATTTCTTAAAAAGTTTTGTCTGTAACTTAAGAGAAAAACAATACGAATTGTGTGCAAGTGCATATAGTGACCTTGTTTCCATCTCTTTGAACTATTGGTTTTTGCAGTGTCTTAAATCTTTCAATAGCAGAAAAACCAGAGATCTAGTACTTTGGTGTTCAGAAGTTTTGTCAAATATATCTCATCATCCTTATAAAAAAAAAAATCCAAGATTGATGTTAATAAAATCATAGACTTTGTGATTAATTCTGATGTACAATGTGGTATCAAAATTTTGCCACCAAATAAGACTGTGTCATTTTTCTGAGAGTAAAAAGTATCAAGCTGTTTTGCACAGCTCCATAAATTAAAACATGATCATTTTTCCTTGCTAGAATAATGATGGTGATGAGTGGAATTAAGTGCATGATTAAGAAGCAATTTCCTTACACTTGAGAAGTCTCAGGCAGGCACTTAAGCTTCCATACAGGGGCAACTGCTCCTGAGGTCATTTACAGTGCAGAGCAACCAGCCTGTGCAGAAATTAGGTGACCATGTGCCCTGTTGCACCTCAGCCTGGCATGGACAGGCAGACAGGTTCCCCCAGCCAATTGAGAGAGTGCTACCAGATCCTAGAGGATCCTGAATACTGAATTCAGGGACAGATCTGGCATTCTTATGGTTTACTAGACTGGAATTCTGTAAAGAACATTCGGGGCATAGTTGCTCTGCCTGTGTACCTTCACCTCAGTGCAGTTATTCCATGTAGATACCTGGCTCATGTTTATGTATCTGAAATATTTCAAAGAAATCATAGACAGCAATCTGAGGGATGGACCAGGGTAGGAAGCTTTCTATTCACATCTTAAAGCCAAGCCCCAGTGAGGCAGCAAACTACCCTAAGAAGTGGGTACACTCTGCATATTGGGCCCTCTGTTCCCATCAAAGGGAGTCGCCTATGACAACGATCCACCTTTTTTTCTTTTTGGAAGCAGTTTTGACACAGGGCATAGGCCGACTTAACCTCAGTGACACCTCCAAGCTAGATGAACCATTGTCCTCATAATTCCTTGGTTCTAGTTGCAGGACCTTGCATCTATGATGTCAGGGCACCTGGGAAGGTGGGGTGGTCACGGAGCAGATGTGCCTGCTGTGCCAGGCAGGAATTTGTTGCCATAGCCCCCTGTCCCTTAAGCCACTGTGTTCAGCCAGGCGAAGAGAGCATAGGGAACCCTCTGTATCATGTGTCCTGCAAAAAGAACACATTCCTAAAATGTTCTGCAGTGTGAAATCTTACAAGTTGTGAAAAGACAATTCCCCAGACCACAGGGAGCTGATAGAGAGGAGACTAATATATTAGTCTTAACCCCAGCTCCTGGATTTCCTGCTCTTTTGATACTCACCCACATGTTGCCATGGTTTCTAGCGCCAATTGCATCTTTGTCTCGTATTTGTCTTCTTCAGACATATCCTTTGTATAACAGGGTTCTGACTCCTTGTTCTGGGAAGAGTTGTGGGGTCCAGAGAGTCTCTTGGACTCCCCCCCAGCCATGCTTGGCCAACAAAATTTGTACCTGACAAGCCTTCTGCGCACAACAGCGGTTATGTTTTTAGCTCTGTTCTTGATGTTGAAATACATTGCTGAAATGACAAATTTCACATCAGTCTGAAGCAGAATGTAAAATTCATTGGCCCTTGCCAAAAATATGTGCTTTGCCTGGGCCGACCATGCTACTTCATTCCTTTGCCACAGAATCCATGAAAGAAAAGCATAAAGCAGAATGGTTTATCTCTCCTTCTGAATTACCTCATCCTGTAGCACTTATTAAAAACTTAGAGTGATTCAAACCATCTTTTTCTGCCTTAAGAATTTTCTGCATTAACTTCACAGATTATTAGGCAAGATAAGTATCAAGATTTATTGGCAGAGAGATCTCAACCTAGGAATTCTCACTGAACAGACCATGAATCTTCCTGCTCATCAGGAAGATCTCAGATTCCCTATAGTTACAAAATCTCAGTGTAAGCAAGGTCAAAGTCTAGCTGACTCCATGTTCCAGTTCCTTTTCAGAAACAACATTATAAATTAGAAATTGGATTATAAGTCTCATAAGTATGTTATTTACCTGTTGAGAGGTTTTGCTATATTACATTAGGATATTACGAATTAGTAATTAGTGCTACACAAATCTCACAGGCTAGAAACTCACAACATCATCAGGTAGTCTTCAGACAGAATTTTTCCCCTATTATAAAAATATATGAGGAAAAGATTAAAAATTAACTATATGGAAGGAATAAAAGTATTGTGGAAAACCTAAACTGCTGATAGTCCAGGTAATGTGCATTTCCACATCAGTTTCCTGTTCAGGACACAGAAATGTAATGTCTATCCATGGACACCTTCATTCACAGCTTCAAACAGGCTGTTTTAGCAAAATCCAAGTGGGTACAGGTAGTGTCCAAGAAGCATCAATAAATCTGATCTCATTTTTACTGAATCCTGTTCTTACTTTTAAAAGAACAGACAAATATCTAAGATACAATTCAACAACTGTGCCTCTCTGATATGTTCACACTCAAAAGAAAACTGATTTCATACATACATACTGATCTGTTGTGCAGCTGAAATTACTCATTTACATGAAAAAATTGAAAAGCTCTAGAGGTGTGCCCAAAAATTCCTCTGAATTCATCACTGAAGTCAGTGAGGAGGGCTGTAGTCGTCTGAACAAATAGATGTGTGAATAGGCCAAAGGAGCAGAGAATAAAAAAAGTCACACCATGTTTTGAATGTCTGTCAAAAACAGGCATTCTTCTGGGGCATGTTAACTTATCTGGTGGATTGGATATTTTTGATTGACAGGACTGAAATAAAAAGGCTGAAGTGTTGTTGATACTTTTTGCAGTAAAACAGCTGTATTAAATTACATGTTTCTCTCTTTTTGTCAACAAGTTGGCAGGGTGTATGCAATGTGTCAGCTCTGTAATGACAGCACCACTTTAAACTGCAATTGGAAGGGCCTAGTATGAATGGTTGTTTTTGTGAATAGGTATCTCTAACAAGCTAAAATATAACCAGTCACGAAGAGGATCGGTGGGTAATGTGTGACAAAATGATACTTCAGCCTTATAATATTCAATTTCTGGCTCTGCCCAGATATTAGTTGACAAGGAGGCATATCCACAGTCTGAGTCATAAAATCCTGTACTTCAACTAACAGAAATCCCATTCCCACAATGTTTTCAAGCAGACGCTCCATTCCCTCCTGCCTGGTTAGTTAATGATGGAAACAGCACACGCACCATATGCCTGCTGAGGCACTTCAGAATAGCTCTGTTGGTCCTGGCCCAAAACAAGGAGTGAAAAGCCACGGCAGAAATAGAAAAAATCTTGTTTTAAAAGAGGCCTGACTTCGGTTTGATTTACCACTGAAGCGAGTTACTGAGTTGGGTCTTAATGCAATCATCTTGTGTATCCTATTCAGATGGTTTTGTCCATTTTATCCTGATGCCTACAGAACTGCTTTCCACTCCCAGGAGTATCCAGCTACAACTATACCTAACCTAATGAATCCCAGGCTTTGAATGTTATGTTCTCAGGTATCATTTGAAAGAGGCCATTGTCAAGCTGCAGTTCCAAACACTAAAAACATCCTTTTCACCTCATGGCTATCGATGAAGACGTTCCTGTTCTCAGAACCATGTACCATGGTTAGCACTTAAGAGAAAAGCAGAACAAGGGGTTCTGCAAATTCCCAGTAAGAAAAGGATGAGGAAAGCAACTCTATGAGAAAAGTAAAACAATAAAGCTCTGCTGGAATGGTGAATGCAATCCTGGTAGAAAGTAGAATAGGGAGAGCTGAACGGCGAGTACGAACGATGAACGCTGCTGCTTTTGCCACGTAACCATAGTGACTAGAGAGAAGGTGACTGCTGTGACACCAACCCAGAAGGCTATTGCATGTGTTTCTAAACAGAAAACCTGCTCCACCATCAATGGCAAAGAGAATTAAAGGATGGCCTGAGATAAATGGTCTGCCAGTCAGAATATTTCAGTCACTTTTTTTTTCCTGAGTAAGTAGTATTCACACCCACAATTAAATGTTTTTAGTATGTGTCAGTATTGACAGCCTTCCATTTATGAAAAAAATGCTATGATACAGAAAAGCCCGGTTTGGGGATTTTTTAAAAACAATATTAAAATCCTGTTTTAAAGTAAAAATTAATATAATCATACTTACATGAAAAGGTGAAATTCAAAATTAAATGTTTTGTCTCCCCAAATCAAAACCAAACAATCCAGCTAATTTAATACAGTTTTTTGGAATGGTTGTTGCTTTTCTCCTACTTCAGAGCAAGTGAAACATTCAGAAAATTAGAATTTTTAATGGAAAATACATTCCGGTTTCAATTATTCAGCTTACAATGCAAATCTGACAGCCACTTGGGTTTGTGCATACATTAGCATAGGTTTGCACATATTCCACTCATGTATCTGGAAATATTTTGATATTGCAAAACACATTTCATCTTCTGATAGACTAATCTTCCCTCCTGAATTATCTGGGAAAAGGAAATATTAAGTCATTATCTGAATTTTCTCATTAACTGTATCTCCTATGTATTAGATACCTTATTTGGAATTTTGTTGTAATTTCAAAATCAACTGTGTACATTCAGGGTCTCTTCCTCCCCTACACCCCTGTCCACCCCTCTCCCCTTTTTTCCCAAAAAGGCTCTTGAAGTTAATTTATAATGATAGAAGGTAAATGTTCCTATGGTGGATTAGCCTTGGCTAACACCCAAGAACCCACCCAGCCCCTCACTCACTCAATTCCCTTAGTGAAACCGGGGGCGAGCAGGGAAATAGGAAGACCTACACCTACAGTGCCGCATTTCAGCTTGAGCTGTCACAGCAGTGAGATTCAGCTCACTTAGCTTTCACCATTTAGAAGCTGTCTCAGGAAGATTTTTTTCTCTATGATGAGGATAACATCTTCAGAGGACAATCCACCCCACCTTTCTGAGGTGTTTCAGGATGGTACAGACCACCCTTTGGAACTTCCTTCCTTGAGATTAAGAAACCATGGAGTTGGCACCTTTTTTCAGTAGCAGTTGAGAAGAGTGCCCTCCCTCGTCACAGCTGGTTGTCCAGGCTCTCCTCACCAGGAGAGAACATACGAAGAGCCATTCTCGTCTCCAAATGTGGGCATTATTTCAGCTCTGGCATTATCTTATTTCTAGCCATCAAAAGCTCAGACACACAATGGAAGTTTGTCATCTGACCTCCTCTACAGTTTAAGGAAGTACCTTGAAGGACAATTCAACCTACCAACTTTAAACCCTTGTCTTTAGATGGAAGGCATCACCCTCCTGAAGTATGAACTCTTCCCTTATCTGTAGAAGGAATCTTGGTGACTGACAGGCAAAGGAGAAAAGTATTTAGTAGGGGAAAAAAAAAAAAAAGAAAAGGAAAGGAAGGCCAGCCAAATAGACTGTAGTCTGCAGGCTCAGACCAAGCCATCCTGCGCTCCTGCAAGTCCCTGACAGCAAGCACGAAATACAGATGAGAGCAACCAATCTTCTCCTTCAAACCTGAGGTTTTGTGCTGAACACAAAAAAGCTTGGAGAATCTGAATAATTTACAAATTGCATCTTTGTGTTTCTTTTATCACTAGTCCTTATATGTAGCAGTTAAATTTATTTGGCAGCCTAGAATTTAGATATTCTATCATTCTCTGACAGTCAGTTGAATATGCTTGACTGATGCCAGAATGATACACAATCCCTAAATAAAATTACTGATGCATACCAGTGACAACAGGAGCACATAGAAGACGTTTGCAAAGGATGCACTACTTAAAAAGATGTAATATCTGTGGCTGAGGCTCTTTCTCCCCCTATATACATATTCTACTGTCATATTTAATAACATAGACTTTTGATGAGAGGGAGGCATTAAATATTCCAAAGCTTTCTTGTCAGTGAACATTAAGGTCCTCTGTTGCGTTAGCCATATACTTGATGACACAGCTTTCACAGTTTCAGAGCAAAGTGTTGAGTTGCCCCAATTTCAATTACGGTTGATAATGATAAATGGCAATGTACTTGTTTCCAAATGCTCCATTCTTTCTAAAGAGATAAATTCAAAAAGCCCATCATTCCAACTGCTGCTCAGTTAACCTTCACTCTTTTCTGGATTTCAAGACAAATTCACATGTATCGTTTCTTAACATGTTTACTTAGAGTGCATATTGAAAAATGTATTTTTTAGTAAAGTTCCTGTTATTCCCATCAGATTTAATAATATATTTTGTAACTTCTGTCTCTTATAATTAGCAAGAGCTATAATTCTTACAAGTCTAATTGTATTGCATTTCTCTACACCTAAAAATTTTCCCATCTGTAAGATACCAGCATCATTTTCTCTATTGTTCTGTACTAATCTCTCCCACTGTACATCTGAGATAATCAAACATGTTTAAACTATAATAAGGTTTGCCCACTTAATGGTACCAACTATTAGTTTTGATGTTTCTCCTGTGCTGCTATCCTAATCAAACCCAAACAAGAAAATTGATCAGACTATTTTAAAAAAATAAAGAATGAAAACCACTTCAGCAGGTGTGTAACTTCCACAGCTTTGTGCAATTTACCTCCTGCAATTTATTCTCTGCACTCTCCTGTGGTTGTCACTGGCTGCCCCAAGTGGTGTAATTAGTGTTCCCTCATAGGCATCTGCTTTAGAAAAAAAACCACAAGGCCTACCCCCTTTAAAAATGCCTTCTCTTCAGCAGCCAAAGAATGTGTCACTTCTCAAAATCTTGGCTTATGCATTTGTTTTTCCAGTTTATGTAAAATACTCTTGCCCACAGAGATTGCCCAGGGTGGTTCCTGTGCCTTAGTGCACCATGCCGGCTGGTGACTTGCAGGACTGTACAAATCATGGGTGGAAACTTACTGAGTTGCTTTTTTCCATCTGATTCTATTTCTACCACTGACCCACAGGACTGTAAAAATAAAAGGTGGAAGTCTAGTGACTGCTTTTTTTTTTTCTTTTTTTTTTTTTTTGCTGGTGTCCTTCTCGATTCACTCTGTGGTTTCAGTGAGATGCACAATCTCTTTTTATTTCTTGTTACGCAGCATTTCTGTAGGCTGATAAACAGCTGCTGGGTATTTTCTATGCCAAAGAAGATCATAGCAGTGATGGGGAGAGTGTAATTCTTACAAAATAAATGAGAAATTATGTAAATAAAACACTTTTAAAGCCTCCAGGCTGCAAGGTGCTATCCAAATAAGGCAGTATCGCCCACAGCCTCATGTGCTGCTTAAAAAAAAAATCAGGGTTAAGTGACAGTTTAGATGTGCATTTCAATTAGGGTTAATAGTTCCACATTCTATGACTCATGCAAAAGCATTTGTTTGGGGGCGAGGCAAGACACACGTGAATTTTTCCTCCAAGAGAAATGTGTTTGGGGAGAGCATTTTGCATATGAGCCTGATGCTTGAACAAAAGGACTAAGAAGTTCTCTGTATGTTTGAATAACTTACCCAAGCGACTAAAAACAATTTCTCAGAGTTCTTCCAAAATACAGTTAAAATAAGGTGGTAAAAACTATAGATCTTTTTAGAAGATGAAGCATAGGAGCTGCATTTCCTCTTTTGGAGCCGCATGTTGTTCTGTGTTCTTTCTTAAATTCGTCAGATTTCCTTTTTTTTTTTCTTTCTCACTGAATGGCTTTCTCATTCGCAAGTAAGGATTTTATCTTGATGCATGTAAACCTTACGATTACTGCAGTTCAATAGTAAGTGATCAGGGAGACAGATCGGCCCAAGAATGAGGCATCAGGGTGGTCAGAAGTACTTGCCTCCCTTTGAAAAGAGCTTTTTAGTCTAGGAATTAAAGGTGTCATGTAAGAATTGAGGGATGGATTGTAGAAACCTAGGTGAGGTGGTTAAACATCATTTAAACATTTTGACCTTGGTATTGTTTGTTAGGTGCCAACAACACACACTGCTTTAGACACTGAAAACATAATAAAGAAATCCCATACTCTGAAGGACTGGTAAGAGGTGATACCATCAGAAGGTTCTGAGGGCTGTGTGTCAGTTGAGTAACAACTGCAACAAAAGTCTTTATTTCTTTTCTTTTTGTGATTAATACAAACAAGCTGTCATGATGATGGAAGACTTAAATATACCTAACATTTCACAAATAAATATCCGTGGTACAAATAGCCTTCAATGGTGGTTAATATTTCTATCATCTTCAAAGGAATCTAAAGCAAAATGGCATTCATTTCTAAGAGTTACACAGAGTGTAACAATGAGGTATAGTACAAATGAAAGTATGTGGGTAAGTGAAAGAGCACAGGGGTTGTACTAAGGAAGGAGATTATTGTTAAGGCAGTCATGAGCTAGAAGCAAAAGCAAACCTGTATTCAGCCTGACCTCAGGGCTGCCGCTGATCAAAGAAGAGGCCAGGAGAAATCCTCACTCAGTAGAAAAAGGCCGCAACAAATAATCATCAAGGAAAGCTTTTATCATCTATATTGTTTTGGTGGAAATGTACGCCTGCTGTCACAGACACCTGCAAGGCTTTTTTTCCAGGAATCATAGAAACATAGAATGGTTTGGGTTGCAAGGAACCTTAAAGGTCATCTAGTTCCAACCCCCCTGCCATGGGCAGGGACACCTTCCACTAGACCAGGATATTCAAAACCTCATTCAGCCTGGCCTTGAAGACATACAGGGATGGGACATCCACAGCTTCTCTGGGCAACCTGTTCCAGTGCCTCACCACCTTCTCCATGAAGAACTTCTTCCTGATATCCAATCTAAATCTCTCTGCTTTCAATTTAAACCTGTTACCCCTTGTCCTGTCACTACAGACCCTGGTAAAAAGTACCTCCCAGCTTCCTTGTAGGCCCTCCAGGTACTGGAAGGTGCTATAAGGTCTCCCCTGAGCCTCTGTTTCTCCAGGCTGAACAAGCCCAATTCTCTCAGCCTGTCCCCATAGCAGAGGTGCTCCAGCCCTCCGAGCATCTTCGTGGCCTCCTCTGGACTCATTCCAACCTGTCTATATCCTTCTGATGTTGAGGGCTCCACAGGTGGACGCAGTACTCGAGGTGAGGTCTCAAGAAAGTAGAGTAGAGGGGGGGAATCACCTCCCTCAACCTGCTGGCTGCACTTCTCTTGATACAGCCCAGGATACAATTGGCTTTCTCAGCTGACAGTGCACACTGCTGGCTCATGTTTAGCTTTTCATCCACCAGTACCCCCAAGTCCTTCTCCTCAGGACTGCTTTCTATCCACTCTCCACCCAGCCTGTACTTGTATTTGGGATTGCTTTGACCCAAGACACTCTCACTTGGGACCAGTTTTGTTTAATATCTTTATCAATGATCTGGACAAGGGGATTGAGTGCACCCTCAGTAAGTTTGCAGGTGACACTATGTTGGGCGGGAGTGTTGATCTGCCTGAGGGCATGAAGGGTCTTCAGAGGGATCTGGACAGGCTGGATCAATGGGCTGAGGCAAATTGTATGAGTTTTAACAAGGCCAAGTGCCGCGTCCTGCACTTGGGTCACAACAACCCCCTGCAGTGCTACAGGCTTGAGGACGAGTGGCTGGAAAGCTGCTTGGCAGAAAAGTGCCTGAGGGTGTTGGTCAACAGCCAGCTGAATATCAGCTGGCAGTGTGCCCAGGTGGCCAAGAAGGCCAATGACATCTTGTCCTGCATCAGGAACAGTGTGGCCAGCAGGACTAGGACAGGGATTGTGCCCCTGTACTGGGCACTGGTGAGCCACACGTCAAATCCTGTGTTCTGTTCTGGGCCCCTCACTACAAGAAAAACAGTGAGGTGCTGAAGCATGTCCAGGGAAGGGCAATGGAACTGGGGAAGGGTCTGGAACACAAGCCCTCTGAGGGGTGGCTGAGGGAACTGGTGTTGCTTAGCCCAGAGAAGAGGAGGCTCAAGGGATACCATATTGCTCTTTATAACTACCTGAAAAGAGATTGCACTGAGGTGAGTGTTTGTTTCTTTTCCCAAGTGTCAAGTGATAAGACAAGAGGAAATGGTCTCAGGTTGATTCAGGGGAGGTTTAGACTGGGTATTAGGAAAAATTTCTTCATTGAAAAGGTTGTCAGTCATTGGAAGAGGCTGCCCAGGAATACTGGGATAAAAAACAAAGGATTGTCTGACTGAAAAGCCTCCAGATTTCCATGGAAAGGCAGAAGGAGCTAAGGGAGGCATGTGTGACCATCTGAAGGAATCAATCATTTTGGCAAGGGTATTAAATATTATGGACCAGGTTTGAAATGCAAAGAAGTGAGGCCCCATGTCGCACTATGGCATCAGTTTTAGCATACCAGCCTGGGCTCTGGTACACTGGCTCCCTGGTGCTGCTACCTCTGCTCAAGGTCTCAAAGAAAATAAACATACATAACTTTCTAGGTTGCTTGTAGAAGCACAGACACATCAAAAGAAACTTTTAATCTCTTCTGATGCTTGCTACTCCTGGGAGAAGAAAGCACTTCATTCAGAGTTAGAAAATACGGCTGGAACCAAGCAGCTTCACTTTGCAGTTCTCCAGAACAATTACTATTGCAGCTTGGTAGACAGTGACATTAATTTCCAGGAGAAGGAACAAAAATGTAGAAGATACACGCAGCGCTGTATTTATCTGCCTTGCAAATTTGAATTTTCTGTCTCATCACTTCATTTATATTGTCCAAGTCTGCTGTTGCCTTCATTCATTAGTGCTTCCTTACAGTCCTGTCCATCTTTAAGGAAAACTGACACTACAGACTGGATTTAATTCACTAAGTGAAGACAGAAGAAAAGTCATAAATCCTTCATAACAGGCTTCTTCCCACAATTTTAGGTCTATTCTAGCAATGTAAATACTACTGCATGCATTAGCTGAGGGATTTTGTTTTATTGGGTCTTAGTAAGAAACTTGAAATTCAAATAGTTTCATGAGCATTTAGAAATGGATACAAATCACATACACAAATTTCACTACCTGTACCTTGGCATGCCTGTTTGGGTTAGTAAACTGGCACCAACAACCTCCTTCAAACACTTCAGCAGCACTTGATTGCCTCCTTCCTTTCAGTAAAAGTACTAAACAAAGTTTTTAGTAATATTAGCTTCATCTAGATATTACATTTTTTGCATTGCATTTTACCTACTTAAAACCACTTAAAATTAACCAACTGAAGGCTTGGCAGTAGAATTTTAATAAGCAATATCAACTCCTTCCATGTCAAGTTTTATTAAACTTCTGGGTTATTTGATTTCGCTTTAAATGTTTGGTTAGGTTGCAAGTTCATTTAACAACCTTTCAAATCAAAGCACTTTATTTCAGTTATAATTAATTACATTCAAGACAACATATCTAATATTGTAGAGGGAAAAAGTCCAGATAACAGCAATTAAATGACATATCTTCATTAAATCAAAATAATGTAATTCAATTCTTTGTCAAAAGGAAAGATTTTCCCTGTTTACTCTAGGGTGTTTTCATCTGGTATAGTTAGAGAAACAAAGTGAGTTCCTATCTTGTTGTTACTATGTGAAGCAATGTAATCACATGATTCTACATTGACAGAGTATTCTTGATTTGAATGAGGCAAAACAAACACAAATCAGAAAAAATATCTACAAATTACCCCTTTTTTTTTTTACTGTTTATTTAAATGATCATGCACCCTGTGGGTCTGTTTTTCTGCTCTCTGTATGGTTTGAGAAGTTCCAAGAATTTCTGTACCCAACTTCAAACCTCAAATCCGGAACAAAATTCTCTCAGCATTGTGCAACATAAAGGTTTTGGGTCCTCAAAGGTTTCAGGATTGAACAGCTGTTGAACAGTGCATGTACTCAAGCTGCAGGATAACATTTCAAGCCTGCTTACTGACTCCTTCTACCATATCAGCTGTACTGAATAATCAGTCAACTCCTTGCTAATGGGACATTTTTTCTGACAAGTATAGTCATATTTTCAGGTTGCAGAAATCAGTATCCTCCTGGAAGAAAGCCAGTTGGCCCTAGGAATTGTTGGGAAGTTTTGATAACAACCTATTCTAACTATCCAGTTAATTAAGTGAACAAAGAAAGATCACTGTAGATAACCAAACTCCACAGATTTTGGTGCAGACAATACTCACAGAATAAATAAAATATATTTTTATATTTTATTTAAAATTTTTTCTGACTTGGGCATTTCCATTTGACAGGACATTAAAATCCACTTTGCCTAAAATAAGGTCACAGAGGTCACATTTTAATTAGAGCAACGCATTTGATAGCCAGAGAGGAAACCATATAATCATGTGTTATTAGCTGACATGCAACATTAAATTCCACAGAAGAATCAATTTGGTATAGGAACAGAGCACAATGACAAAATATCAAAGGTCTGACACATCTCATCATGCATATAACAGTATGTCCTTATGTTGCACTGCAGCGACTTATTAATTAAAGTACAGAAATGTTACATCTGCTACAGATCATCTTTATTATCCTTCAATTTCTAAAAATTATGTCCTACAGAGATTGCAGAATCAACCACTCCCACATCAGTATTATTAGGAATAATTAAAAGTATTATTATTGATGTTATAACGATAAAGAATTCTATACACTTTTTGGGTCATTCTGATTTCCTTTTACAGGTGAAATCTCACAAGAGCTGACAATTGTGAAAAGCAATAAAATGAAAGGGGATTTTCTCAACGTATCCCCTTCAATTTTGCTGCTAAAACAAAAATTTGAAATTGAGAACTCTTGAGCCATCAGGCATAAGGAAGACACTTGTTTAGTAGTATTCAGAAGAACCTTTCTTTTCAGTTTTGAAAACACAAGCTCTCACATACGAACGCTAGATTTCAGTAGAAAGCTGATTTTTCGGTGACACTATATTGGTTTTTTGCCTGCATCAACTTTTTTTCTTTTAATTATCTCAGTTTTCAAGATTTTATTTATTTTGAAGCAATTGCCCTTTCATCTTCAAGACCATTGTCTTCCACACATGTCTCTGGGAAAAGCCATCTATTATCATCAAACTCCACAGGAATTTTACCACACTTCCATATTGTTTTGAACTTCTACATTATTTCCTTTTCTTTCACTGTGGCTTGGTTACTCTGTAGGTAAGTCTTCCCAACAGCTTGTCATTGTTTAGCAAATGCTGTATTGCTGCCCTTTATGTTTGACATTACTGATTCTCTAGGTTTTGTTTCTCCCTGCAGCTGTGGATAATTGTGAATCCATAAGGAGAGGTCTCTCTGATCCATTTTCTAAGATGAGGGCCGTATCACCCATGTACAGCCTAGGGTTCTCTCTTCAGAAAGACACCAGCAAATATAGTTTGTTCAAGAGAAAAAATGTTGGTGATCTGATTAAGGTGCTCCTTCCTCATTTAGTATCATCTTCTAGGGTCCAAAATAAGCATTTGCATTTAGAAGCCCTTCAGTCTGTGGCTTTGCTTTAATCAAATAAGTGCTGCTTCTGCCATTTGTTTCAATGCTAGAAGATGTTTTACCCCTTAAAACATGCAGGAGTACTAATCTGTGCCATTCTGCAAGGGCAGCCTGCAGTCAATTTCCATTCTTTTATTAATAAAAGTTCAGTCACCTACTGGGGAATGCACATTTCCACCTTGCCATACAAATGAGCCAAGGGTGAAAAGAAAATAGTGGAAAAAATAGAGTGCCATGACAGAAAATGATGATGCATGACCTGCAGAGATAAAAAAATACAGACTAAAATTGAAAAATCCTTTTTAAGTAGTTGTAATTAACTGAACTTAATTTCTGCATGTGAACACCAGACATCAGACTTGTGTTAATAGTATTGATTTTCAGTCTCCATCAGGAAGAGCATTTTAGCTTACTATTTTCATCAAATGGATGAATGGTGCAGATTAACCCTTCACATTTTGTTTCATGATGTTAATATTAGTACTAAAATAACATCTGCATTAGCCTGTTATATGCCATCTATTCCTCTGCTTCAATAATGGTAAACTTTGATTACTATATGAATTAAAGGAAAAAGCCCTGATTTTTTCTGTTTCACCAGTCCATATGTCACTTAGAAAAAAAATCATATTTAAATAATTTGGGTTAGCCCTGCATTTAAAACTGTGTGCCTAAGGTCTGGGTTTTTACACCACTCCCAAGACCTACCCTATCAAGATGCCTCTGTACAGCCCAATGACAATATTCTCTCATGTGGTGGTACTGCCAGTACAGAAATGTTTTGAGTTAAAGGAGTAAGAAAGGAATTTGTATTTATAAGAAAGAGTCTTCAATTATGAACACAGGAAAAACAATAACTTGGATCATGGATCAACACATAATGAATGCTAGAGTTAAAAACAGATTCAGTGATGGCTTTTGGAGCTGTTCCTCAGCTGCTGTGGCTGTCACTCCTCTAGTTTCTGACAGATGAGGCATATCAAAAACCTCTTGTGTTGTCAGAAGTCATTTTGATGATGGCAGCTAACTTGGTGGAGAGCACTCTGGTTGGACACTTTGGTTCCAGAAGAGAGAAAGATGGAAGCCAAACCCTAGGAAATTAAACTCTTGTACTTTCAAGAAATACACGACATGAGACAAACAGCTTAAATCACTTTTAGAGAAAGAAGGCCTTACCTAGAAATGTTCTTCTACAATCTCAAGATTTTAGATCTCCTTGAAGAAAAGAGAAATTTTGCCAAAGCACTTCAGAAGCATCTTCAATAAAAGACCAGCAAACAATCAGTTAAATATTTGAAGATCACCCTGGAACCTAAAGAACTTCAGGAAAAATACATACAACCCTGCAGGGTTTTCCTGATTGGCATATAAAAGAAGTGAGAAAACCTGTATTTCAGAAACCCGAACTTAAGATACTGTCTTATAAAGAAACACACTTCAGCTCACAATATAAAAAACTCTCACATGTCATCAATTACTATTTATTAACCTAAACATACAGGCAAACATACAAACCCTCCTTCTTTGTTGCAGCATAATATTATGTCAATATTTTGGGTATTTTCTGGTAACTCCTGCTTTTGAAATCTTGCTAGTTACAAAGAAAACCTGAAAAGTCCATGAGTGCTTAAATAGCTAGGGAACAACTAGAAATTAATGCATTTATTATTTCTAAGTCCTAATTTTTAAGACATCCTTAAATAGGTTGGGATTATGATCAATTAATTCTGAATATCTGTCTGAGTTAGCCCCAGGGTTTACACATACCTTCATGTAGAAATAGACAATGATGATTTAAGATGTTATCGCTCCTCTCTGCCGTGTGTTTTGTTCCAGCAGGAAGGTAGGCAGTAGAAAAGATATATGATCATTCCTTTCGCAGCTGAACACCTCAGAGGACAGCCCAAGCCACCAGACCTTGCACAGGAATGATTGACAAGTGCTTGAATGGCTACAAACCAAGCTGCAGGCACAATAAATGTCATCAGAGGGACAAGAACAAGAAGCTGCAGGGTGCAAGTGTCAGAAAGCACCTCTTCCCTTTTCTGTGTTCATGCAGTCATAAGCCCAAAGAGAAGCATGAAAGCATGCACAGAAATAAAAACAAGGTACCAGAATTTGTCTGAGGTTTGTTCATTCTGGTGCTGACTTGCTCATCATTAGCTTGCTTAAGGGTATAGGAAACAATATTCAGAAGGCGAGTCGTTTCTGAGAATAATGTGGTTACATATGCTCCTTCAGCTAATGAGATCATAGAATCACAGAATGGTTTGGGTTGGAAGGGACCTTAAAGATCATCCAGTTCCAACCCCCCTGCCATGGGCAGGGACACCTTCCACTAGACCAGGTTGCTCAAAGCCTCATCCAGCCTGGCCTTGAAGACATCCAGGGATGGGGCATCCACAACGTCTCTGGGCAACCTGTTCCAGTGCCTCACCACCCTCTCTGTGAAGAATTTCTTCCTGATATCTAATCAGATTCCTGTTTAATGCTATGTACTGTACCATCATACATGGTGGTAAACAAGTCTGCATCTCTGAATGCTGATAAAGGAAGCAGTGGAAATTTTAGCATCTGAACCTGTGCTGAGAAATTTCCCTGTTCCAAGTTGCACTTCAGTGCTGGACAAGAAAGTTGCTTCTGCTACCACAAAGTCATCTCTCTCTTATCGCTCCAAACAATCATTGGTTTGAAAAAGTTTATTAAAAAACATTTAATAGCTCCTTAGGTATTTATATTGTCATTTTCAGTCAGCTTCATATGACTGATTTCTGAGTGCAGCAGGACAAGAGATATTTTGCTCCAGTAAGCTCTCTGTGGGAGCTCAAAATGTGTCACTGAAAGGTGCAAAGAGGTCATCACTACAGATAGACTGACACTGGTGACAGGATCAAGCAGTCGCATATAGTGGGCATGGGAAACTCTTTGCCAACATCTACATGTCTTCATCATCCCAGCTCTAAGTAAGCAGTGGCTAACTTGGTTTTGAAGTGTTTCCCATTAATGTGTGAACTGTAATGATGCTTGATAAGGTTGGACGTCTAGTTGTCACCATCCAAAAGTCAGGCATCTGGTCTAAGGTATGCATTCCTGTTCTCTAAAGTCAATAAAATGACACCTGAAAGTAGGTCATCACATTTGGGACAGATTCTTAGGGGATGACACGAATTGCCGACAGGAGGTACATATCTCTCCATTGACTCTAAGGAAAGCCTTGCTAAGTGGGATAGACACTGAACTTTCTTTCTCATTCTTCTAGTATTATTTAATTCACAACTATAAATTACTTTACTTGCTTGTTTTGCAATGTTTAAGCTTGGTGACGTGCTTGGTTTTTTTGTTTGTTTGTTTTGTTGTGGGTTTTTTTGTTTGTTTGTTTTAATTTTTTTTTAAGGAACTTATTTATGGCATCCTTTACTTTGGAAATTCACAGTTAAATTTCACTGAAATTGAATATAATGATGTCCTTCAATAATGGGAAACACTTCCTCTAACAGATCGCAATGAAATCTAACAAGTGGCTGCTGAAAATACAGGGACTGAAAAATGGCTGTAATTCATTTAACTTCGTTGCTTTGTGAACACTGTTATATCTATATATTATTATTATTTTGATCTTAGATTAAGGCTAAATAAAACTTACTAAGGAAATGAGGAAACGGGTGAAAGGAATGCTTAACTATAGCAATCAGCCTAACAGTGAGGCAGTGTAATACAAAAATTAGAGTTAGAAAGTTCAAAATAAGAACTATAAACTCTCTTACATTCTTCCATACAGAACAGTTCTGCAACACTGTCATCTTTCAAGAACCATAACTCAGCCATCAGAAAGCTGTCCAAGTCTGACATAGGTTTAAAATGCAGAGGCATCATTTCACAGCATGACTTGAAATTTGGTAAACTGCAGAAGCAATCTGTCATATTCCTTCTTGTCACAGACATTTGCTGGGACTTCAGAAGCATGATGAATTCTTGAACAGTAACGAGGGTGAAGATTTACTTTGTAGACACTCCAATTTAGACTTGACTTAGTACATTCTCAAAATCTGTGTATTTTCAGTAGTTTCCAAGTATAAGATATATAAGAAACACGCCCAACTTCCCCCCTCCCACCCACCCCCCCACCCACTTTCTCTTTAGCCCACATAAATGCTTCTTTTCACCCTAGCAAACTTGGATTTCCTCTCCCAGATAAATTATTACAGCTTATGGATGTGTTTAGCAAAGCTGGCAAAAAGATAGCAGCTGGCCACAAGACTGACATTAATGTATGCTATGCAGAAGGGGACATGCAAAAGGGAGCATAAGTACGGAAGGACAAGTGAAGGTCTTTGACTCTGCCCTCTCTGCAATAAGAAGGAGACTGTGAGAAGGGAGCCCTGCAAGCCCCAAGCAGAGAACAGCCCACTGGACAGGACAGTTGGCCAGCACAGTGACTGTCACAGTGACTATGGTTGTGCTTGCCCACATCTCACGGGTGCTCCATCCTACAAATGTTAGACCAACAGGCTGTGGCTTGGCTTATCACCATGCTGATACCGCTCCCAGTTGTGGATAACAGTACCTAGCTGAAAACTGGGCATGCAGTTGGAAGAGAAGTTGCAAGAGAACAAATTATCTCAACTGGAATTTCACTGGACAGATAAAATGGATGGAAAAATAACCTCCTGAAAATACTACAATATCCATTACATCTCCATGTTCCCTAAATAGTGTAAATGAAAATACATAGGAATCAGCTATGACTCTTCATATGGTTTGTGACCTCGTCAACAGCTCTCTGTATGGTATGTGCTTAGAAACCAATAGTTGCTGTCAGCTACAAAATAAAACATGTTGGGTTTTTCAGAAGTTAAAAATCATTCATTTTACTAAGTCTAGTTTTGCCTTTTTTCTTTTATAGCTATGATTCCATCTTATGAAAGATACAAGCTTTGAAAAGTTCAGCTAATTTGTTTTCAACCAGGTGCCATAATTTTTCTTTCGAAACCCGCTGGCTTGTTGTGACTTGCCAATGAAATAATGTGTGATACTCCTTCTTCCTAACATAAAATTTTAGCATGGACTGTTTATCATTACAGTCTGTCTTCTGCCTAATGGCACCCAGATGAGTGAGGACTCCCCATCTAGACACGAAAGAAAAGTTTTTTTCTGTGACTTTGCTTTTTTAAGTGGTCCCCATAGTCTGGCTGTGAAATTAGAAACTATAGATCTAGTAAAAAGCTCAATTTTAAATCCAACTTCTTCCACTTGTAAAGAAATTAAGATAACATTAGTTTATGGTTTCCTAAATCAAAAAGATACAGAAGTTAAGCTATTATCCAAGGTGTCCCCATGCTGACATCTGGAAGATAGTGAAGCTGAAGACTCCTGGCAGTGCTCCCACAAGGTATCAGCTCACCAATTTTTTGCGAGTTTGTTATAAGTTTACATTTGACCTAGCACTAACTCGTATTAGCTCTTTGTTTTCCGAAGATTTTTAAATAAAAGTTTTCCTCATGACAACTCAAAGCAATTTACAAAGGAGACTAGGATTGCTATCTCTATTTCAACAGATATGGAAAATTAAGACATAAGTTACCTGGGTTGTGTAACTGAGCAGCCCAAGGCTGACCCAGGTTCCCTGAACACTCAAGGTCTGGTTAGCCAAACCTGAAAAAAAAAGTTAGCAATGTTACAAATTACCACCTTTTGGCTGGAAATCCACACCTCTCACCTGTGGCACTGTATCTGTCCATACTCTGCACACAGCCCATTGCCATGCCTGACAAAAAAGCTTAACTAGCTGGCACAGAGAACGGCCAGGTCTGAGGGAGTCTAACCTCCAGTTGAGAAGGCAGCAGCTTGTTTAAAAGGAATCACTCCATGGCTTGGGGTTTTTTGGTCTTCCCATGCCCCGGGTGGCCCGTGGCCACAGCATGCACCCAGATTACCACCTGCCCTATATGGTCTTCCCCCATTTCTGCCCTGGCATGGGTAGCACAGTGCACCCCCATATCCCTGGCATGCTTTCTTCCATGAACACTGCAAGTTCTGCTCCCTGTTTTAGGTTGCAGGCAGCCTCTTGGGGAAGGACAAATCCTCTCCCTTTCCTAGCCAGTCTTTTCTGACAAGATTCAGCTCTGGACATGTAAATGCAGCTGTCTACCTGTGAGCTGGGTGCCTTAGCTCCCAGTATAGCCAGTGAAGAAAAGGCAGTCAGGTGGAGCCTCGGCTGCAGGCCAGATTTTCAGACAGATTTAACTGCTTCAACTTAGCCTTCTGGTGCCATCTGAGATGTTCTTGGGTTTTCACCTTGACTCCAGTAGCCACTACAGGAGGCCTGAGGTCCCCTGTAGATCTTGTTACATATCTGACAGTCCCATGAAGATGTCTAAGCTCCTCAAAGGCATTGTAAATGGTATCTGAATTATGTTCTCACTTGACTTTGGAGAGGCCTGAATCACTCTCCAGGCTCCACTATCAGCTGACTAGCTCCCAATCAAATAGCATGGGAGTATTGGCACCCCGCTCATATGCAACCACGTGAAACCCAGTTTTCTTCTGCCTTGCCCAACTTTCACTGCTCTGTTGTCTTTACTGAGCCATATATTTGGACTTTGTTGAATTTATTCTCCTACTCTGATAGTTAACAGTCAAATATGGCTGTTTTGTTTTGCAAGAAACCTGAAGCTCCTTGTAAATATTTCTTCCAAAGGCTCATAGGACCTGTTAAAAGTTATTAGAAGCTGTGTCAATAGCTTTCTAGGATTACACATTACAAAATGTCTCCACATTTTATTCTCAGGTAAAGGTTCTCTGTCCTGGTCTCCTGGTTCAAGAGGTCTACATCTTCACCTGAGCTATAAAAGTCTGCTTTCCAAACATAGTGCTTTTAACTCCCATTTATCCTTTTTCAAATGAAAAGATAAAAATCTTTGTAGTGACTGTAGGAGGTTGGGGTTTTTTCTGTTTCACATTCAGTAAGTTTGTATGACTCCTTTCCATTCGCTTTTCCTGGATCAGGATGCTATTGCCTACACTAGTGTCTAAATCTTCGTTTGAAACACCAAAGGAAATGCAGCGTGGGACCCATATCACTATTTTTGCCCATCCTGACATGAAAGCTTAGCTCCGTGACTGAACACAGGAACTGGGAGTGTTTCACTGTATTTGGACAGCCAGGGCTGAGACACGGACAAGAGGTATTGATGTTGAGTCTCTCCCACCTCTAGGTTGAGTGGTTTTCTCCTGACAAACTCTGCAAAGGTTCAGACATTTTGTGTTTTGTTTTTCAGCTAATTTATTAATTTTCCTTATTTTGGAAAAAATGTTCTCTTCCCTGACTGTCCTTATTGTTAGCAGTAGAAAACCTGTAAATTGATCACCATTAAAGCAGGGTGTGTTACTAGCATATGTGCTATGTCCCAGGCTCCTTAAGTATTTATGCAGCTAAGCACATCTAAGAATCCAAGACTCACGCTCAGTCCTTGATCTCTGATTCTGAATCCTGAGATTACATCAGTATCACAGCTTTCCTAAAAAAAAAAACAAAAACAACCCACAAACCATACACATAACAAACAAAACAAAACAAAACAAAACAAAACCACACAACAAGAAAAAGAAAAACCAAAATTTTTTTTAAATAAAGTTTTTTAGTCATTGAAGCTTCAAGGGAATCCCCATGTATTCAGTGCAGGAATCCAAGCAAGGGCAAAGGCAGGTCAAACCTTCAGCTAGAGAGAAGACCAAAAGGGGATATCCCAATTCTGCATCAAACTCCTACATACTGGTAGCATTTCTGGGGGAAAAAGAAAAAAAAAAAAACTCACAATTGGGAAAGCATCCTCCCTGCTCAACTTTTTCATCTTAGAAGTGACAGCCCCAGAGTGGAGATAGCCAGCAACACTGAGGCAGGGATGAAATGTACAAGAAAGAGAGTGCAAGATTTTTATTGTAGCAACAGCAGCAGCTGAGAGGGAAGCCCATAGCTGAAAGAGGATGCTCTGTTGGAGGCTGGTGATGTTCTCCATGCTCGATACCTCAAGGGACTCTATGAGTGATGATGGAGGTGCCTTTCCCTTGGCTTTTGCTCCTATCTGCTCTGAATTCAGGGAAGTAGAAAGGCACTGAACTGTGGGGCAGGCATTCCAGTCATGTCTAAGGGCCCAAATCCACCAACACGGCCCAGGTAGGAAGCACAAAAATATTCACACTTGGCATAATGAATGTGCAAAGCCAAACCCAGTCCTTGAGAGTCCTCAAGCACTCCCCAGGACAGAAAAGTCTGTCTGTGGAAAAAAAAGGACTGGAGTTTGGGTTCAGTACTAAAAGGCACTGAAAAACTACTCTTCTCTCTCTACAGGGAGACAGTACCTCTACTACATCTTTCATGGAGCCATCTTTATTTCTGGAAGAAGTACCCAGAGCCTTTAGGGCCACTTGACTAGTCCTGAGCTGAATTACAAGGTCTGGGGAGGAGCAAAAAAATTTTGTACTGAGAAGGAAATATTAAATTTAGCTAAGAAACTCGCGGCACTGGACCTTCAGCATAAGCAAATCTTCACTTTCCTTCCTGAGAACCAGATATCCCCTGCTACCAGTTCTGCTATTTCCAGGGGACAGACAGTTCGTTCAAACTATGCGTGCCATTCTAACATGAAGGGAGTTGTATGGACGGGTTTGGATGTGAAGGAGAAGGGTCAGAGGGGATCAGGGCACGTGCTGTTCTGACCACAGCCCTAGTATGCCTCTTTCTATTTTCTCATGGATGGATCAACCAGATGAGATTTGAGAAATCCCTCTGGATATGACTTGCAACACATCATCCTTAAGCTCACAAATGAGTATTCAGAAAGCTTCCACTATTTCATGTATTTTTAATAAGATGAGTGGGTTGGGTTTCTGGGAACAATGTGCCTTCTGTTAGAGGTCTTTAATTCCAGCATCAACATAATTTCCTTTTAAATTATTGGACATACTCCTTGTGATTTTTGGACCTGTAAGCTGCAGCATATTTTTCATTCTTCCTCTCACCAAAGAGATTGGTAAAATCTGACTCTGTGGCCGGAGGAGGAAATGCGGAGTTTAATGGTAGGCTGAGATTCCTGTGATATATCCTGTGTGAGCCCTGTCATTGTTCATAATTATTGTTCAACACAATTTACAAAAGAAATGACAGTAATCTACATTTCCTTTAAAACTATTATCATTCTGCTATGGCACTAAAATTCATCTGCCCTCAAGAAATGTTTCAATAGGAATCTCCATATATAATACATGTGTTCAATTTATTATTAATGCACTTCAATCTGAATCGCAAATTCAACATGATGTCTCAGTTTTTTCATACTCATTCTATTCCATGTCAGCTCTTATAACATGTTCATCACCGTAGCATCTAACCAGCAGACCCATAGTGCATTACGCAAAGGACTTAAAAATCAGTGACACACTGTTTAGCTTCTCAGCGTTGCCTCAGAGGTAGAAGTCTGGATGCTGTGGAACATTCAGCTTTGATAGGGTTTTTATTTAGTTGGGTCTGATGCAGGTTTTCTTTTAACATGTTTGTATTTGAGCCAGTCAAAGCAGTGGCTCTTACCATCAGAGTATGTGATGGCCGGGTTAGTGATGGTCTTCAGTTTCTGCACAACTAGTGCCACAGTCTCAGCTCAGCCATCGAGAAAGGACAGACAAGCCCCACCTCTGTGACAGAGAAAGCATCAGTCGTCACTCAGCAGTTATCACATTTGGTTTTGATCCCAGCATGTCAGGATATTTTGCAGATATTCTGGGCCCAGGTTCAAAATTAATATTAAAGGCTAGCAACTGCCTGCAAATACTATGAACCAATCTCACCTGCATGCTGACCTGTGGTGTTACCATGTATGGCTGCAGTGCAGGACTGATGGAGCACTGAGTCAGCTGTGTGATGCTCACATGCTAGCATTTAGCTTGAGGGTACCCAAAGGCCATGTGATACTGGGGCACCATCCTCGGATGAGGGATCCTGCATTGATGACATGGTATCCCAATTCTGATCACTCCATATAAAACCCCAGAAGAGATGCAAGTCATTGTTAGCACCTTGCCTGCATGTCTTTCAGACAGCAGAGCACCATTGCATGGGGACACAGCAACTACCAGATGCATCAGGCTAATACGAGTTCTCAAGTATCTTCCATCTGATGAGTCAGCATCAGGCAGTTTTGGCTGGAAAGCTACACTTCCTCATCAGGCAAAATTGTTTTTAAAGTTCCTTGGGTCCCTTCCCAGCACTACCTATTTGTTCCCGTGGAGAGGAATTTTAATAACCCTGTTACCACTTGGTGGGGATAATGACTGTGCCATAGGCGTGCAGAGCCAGCAGGACCATTTAAGCTCAGATCCACATGCTGATCACTGGGATTTCAACAGGCCTCTTTGGGAAGCTGAGAAACAGGGGAAAATGAAGCCAGATGCACTCAGATGCCACACACTGTCATTTCCATTTGCAGAAATTTAGAGAGGAGCTAAAGTGAAGTGCAGATTTTAGAAGTGGTTAGCTCTTTCCACGAGCACAGGGTATTTTGCTGTCAATGTCAATACTTTATTTATGATTGTCACTTTGTTACCCAGGTCCTGCATGTTGTTCAAAAGACACCCCTCAGTATGCTTCCTCAGGCAGTCAGTAAAATACTAAAAATCCCACAAGTCAAGTTATGATTTGCTACAAAAGCACAGACACTATGTACTATACACCAGCTGGAAAAAGTCCGTAAGTACATCAAAGCGTCCCTTTTGAAGTTCTTTGAGAACATGAATGGCAAGCTAGTAATGCAGTGATACTACGGAACAACTTCGCATCCAACCGTGGTAAATGTGAGATTGCTTTACTTGAAAGGAACAATCTAGCCAAATTATCTTTCAAATCTCTGAAAAGAAAAAAAAAATCCTTCATATGAGTAAGCATTTTAGAAGAATGCATCTGAGCCATCATTCTGACATTCATAAAACTCATTTTATTAAGGACCTCAGTGCATATTACAATATTAATGAAGCTATAAGAACTGGGGAAAAACGGTGAGCCTAACATCTCCCAGCAAGTCAGAAGTAAGCCTGGGAAGACAATTCAAATACTCTGACTTGCTGACTTCCTTTGCATCAGGCCACATCTCTCCTTCTCAAGACCTGTGTTGCCATCACTGCGGTATATCCCCCAGTGTCACAAAGCGTGCTGAAAGCCCCAGAAACCAGAGAGGGGGGAACAGCAGTTTGCACCCGAAGAGCCTGATCCTGCAAACAAGATGCGTGTACCCCTTTCTGCGTAGGCAATCCCACCGATGGGTAGCCAGGTTGTATCTGCCTGCAGGACAGAAACCTCCCAGGAGCAAGTCCTCACCTGCATAACCTGAGCCAAGATCTCACCTGAGGCAAGGAGAGAGGAAGTCAGAGAAGGGAGGAAAGAAGGAAAAAATGCTATCAGTAAGACAATAATGCATTTACTGCAGCAGATTGAGAAGGGGTATACAGGAAAACAGATCTTGGTCAACAGGTATTTGATAAATGCTGGAAAAGGAGTAAACATCAAGTGGCTGTATTCCATAAACAGAGTTTAATGCAGAAGGGCACTCTGTACAAGATGGAGAAAGTACAGGCAGTAGTTCTTAGCTGCTGTAAAAATGAAGTTTATAAGGAAAGGGATGGATCAGTGAACACAGCAGCAAGCCTCAGACCCTATGAGTTTCCCTTATGTCTGTCTGGGAGTTACATGCCTTCCAAGCCTGTGAATCCCTTGTGCCAGCCAGCCAGCCATTCCCCAAAATAGGCCAGCCTGCTGATCACTTCTCGAGCTGAATTTCTGTTCATGAAAGCCAGCTGTCACTCAGGTGTTCCTATTAAATTTGTCGTTCAGAATGGCCTGAGTGTTTTAAAAATTTACCAATGCTCCATTTGTGTGAAATAGCTCTATGATATTCTAAGGAATTATGTTGTAGTTTATAAATATTTGATTAATGTGGTTGCTAAAATATTACCTTATCAGCTTTTCTCTGTGCTAAACCCATACCAAGGGTTTAAAATTAAAGTGTATAGACACTACAAGGCCCTGCATTAGAGACCATAATTTGGGGACGAGGACGCTCAGGGAAGGCTGAAGGGAGATCAAGAACATGAGTGACCCACTTCCTGTGCCTGTGCACACACACATTTCATTGTCCTCAAGATCTGACAACTGTACCTCCATCACCAAATCTGGGCACATGAAGCCATCATTGCAAAACTGGGGAAGGTCTGCATCTCCCAGCTGTTGATCCACCCGAAACAGGGAAAGCAGCTGGCATGCCCAAGGCAGATGTGCAGGCAGCTGTGAGGATTTATTGTCAGTGATGGAAAATTACAGCCCTTCGGGGTTAGGCACAACTAAGCAGTGTGTCGGGGGCTCTGGGTATTGGACATAACAGCTAACAGTGGAGGGAGCAAGTCAGGTGAGCACCCGAGTCCTTTCATACACTGAGCTGAAGGTGAGACCAAAAAGGGGTTATGGAACAACACCCTGGAGCTGTGGGTTTTATGATCCACAGATTGGGTGGGTTATAAATCCATATAATCCATACCTTCATGATAGATTTCCTAAGGAAAAATACGGTTGGACAGAACAGTACATATGTTAATGAATATCCCAAAGATGTGCAGTCTCCAGAGCCATTAGACATTTAATGCCGCTATTTCCAAGTTAATTTATGCCTGGCTTTTTTTTTTTTTTCATGCTGTCTGATTATTAGTAAGCAGAAGCGACAGTCGCCCTTGAAAGAGAGATTGAGTATGAAGCTGCCAGAATTTTCCTGAACTGATTAAACATTTGCAGCAGATTTTTGTGAATGATCAGAAGGAGCTGAGTCACCTTATTGAAGAATTAGAGAAGGAAGCAATCTTTAAGCAATATCTCACAGAAATACCTTGCAAGATCATTATCTGCTCAAAGGGCATTTTTGTGCAGTCTAGATTTTGATCATAATGGTGATTCACTAAGACACTTCAAGATGGGTTTTAAGTGCATCTAAAGTCAATGGGTCTTGCATAAGTACATGCATTCAAGTGTACATAACTATTCTGCTGGAAATGGATCATTTATCAGAATGAAAAATTTAGATATTAGCCCTGACAATCATCTGGGGGGCCTGCAATCATGGCCAAGCATTTCTGGCAGAAACAGGCACTGTGTAAAGGACCTACACACTCGATCTAGGAATCATTTTGCTTCAAGTCAGTTGGAGATGCCAAAATTTTAAGATAATGGATGAAGCAGACAACTTCCAGATGCCTTGGCTGTGAGTAATTGATGAACTGAAGATAAGGTCAGGGGTGCTGTGAAAAAAGACATAGTCTTTGATGGAAAAATGTAGAGAATAAGAAAATAATATCTCCAGTGCTTTCACTAGGGTGGGTGTTGCCCAGGAGAAGTATGCCAAAGACTCTAAACAGACAACTGAGTCTTTTGAGGCTGGTCTTCTTGCAAAGTTTGTCAGCGTAAGAGGCAGATGTTTTTGGTGGACTTGGAATGAAAATCCAAGCAAGAACTCAAGAAGTTGAAGGAGTCCTGAAGTTTTATGGCAGCAGATGACAATGCTGATGGCACACAAAGTGATAGTAAGAGGCTGTAAAAACTATGTCAGGTGCTGGAAAAAATGTAACTGCCAGTTATGCTAGTGCCTTGAGCAGGCAAGGCAAGTTGATACCCATGCTGACTGATTTTATTAGATCTTGTGCGTGTCAGGCAGACCATTTAACCGCCAACATGTGCTCTGTAGATACACTCTCCAAAGAGTATCTACAGAGAGATATAAAGGCAGGATAACTTTCACACCACTGTGAGTAAAACTGGAGATATTACTTAAACATGCAGATAACAAAGGCCTTTGTTGATCATATTAAAAATGCTGAGGCACTTTCTAGGAGACCAGCATTACCAAGAAATTACCGAAGCATTGCCACTTCCAAAGGGTAGCCTCTCCAGACAAGTGATTGGGATGCCTGAGAGGGGCTCGGTGCTCACAGATTCCCATACTTCAAGTGCAGCAAACAAGGACGTGTACAGGACTCTGTACTGTATGATGAAAAGTGTGCCACAGATCAGACAGAAAGTGAGTGCAGCTGAGGATGAGGCCTGGCAGAGGAAATTAAAGCAATTAGCAGCCCCATTAAATGCTACCTTGGGCATGTTCTCAGCCCCTTCAGTCAGAGAGAGGCAGAGTGCTAAGTAGTAGAATTTTTTAAATTTCTTTCCTGAGAACAGAACTCTAATCATTCTTAAACTCTTACAGAAAAATGGATTTAAAAGGCTGTGTGAGGAACATTCAGGGATTGAAAAATTTTAGAGGGAAACCAGAGACATTTAAGATTGACCTCAGATGAACTGTGGTCTAAAGGTTTTTCACACATGCCAAAATACAAGACCAGTCAAGTAAAACAGTCCATGTTGGTGGCATGGAAAAGGCAAACACTTGCTGCCTGGAGCAAAGTAGGAATTGGTTCATTTAACCTGGTGGAAAAAACTATTTCTTGTTTAGAGATATTGTTAAAAATTAACAGAATCTCCTTTCCGGATCTCAGTGTATGCTGTCAGACATTTTACATGAGTCATCATTTATTTTTTAATGTATTTATTAGACTCACTCCCATAAGAGTTCTTAGGTTTGCTTTATTTCTGTGATTGAATCTTACTGGCACCTCAGTTTAATTTGAGTGAAATCCATCTTCGGGCAGACTATGACATGAATTCAATGCACTATTTCAATGATCACAATAAGAACAAGGAGGTTTCAAGATAGTGGATATTTACTGCACTGATCTTTGAAGTGAAATGCAGAGCTGCGGATGCACATGGCTGTAGAAAAATGAACTTTTAATTGACGTATAGTAATGTTTATTCCAGAAATGCTAACCCATTTAGGGCCTGGTCCAGTGAAAAGAAAAATAACTTAGGATGTGATTGTTATAAACAGTCACAGATTACTACAGACCCCACTGACTCCACATTCACAGTAAGCCACATTCAGATCTGTTTTCGTATATTAGATAGTATTCCCAAATGATACCAGTATAAAAATCTTTGTAGCAGGAGCAACCTTACAAGAATAAAAATTTGGTCAAAAATGCATGTCCAAAATTTCATCCATAGACTTTAAAAACATTAAATAATTCAAATCTATATTTTTTCCCCCGGATCCATTTCAGGAAATCATTTTCTATATCTGCTTAATTCCCCAAAAGCAGCAAGAAAGGCTGAACTTTCAAGCTGAATTTTTAGTCCTTAACTATTAGCTTTTCATTTACTCCTTTATTGTTTTTCATTTTCAGAGCTAGACAGGTAATCTAGATTTTGTTTCATAGTTACATTTCTAGAACATTAATCTTTTCAGGGTTACAGTAAAACTTTGAGACTCAGCATGTTATATTTCTCTTGCATCATTGTTTTTTTCCTGCTCTGCACAAAGATCTGTTCATACTTCAAAGAGGCCGGCACTTGGCACATTGTATATTAACTGATGGCTTCTGGTGTCTGCACATGACAGCATTCACTAATCCTTTCTCCTGCAATTCTATTTTTCTTAATCTTCAGCTCCAGTCTTCTATTATAAGTAATAGATATTTACTTCACCTTGCATTAGGGCTCTTCATGTCTTTGCCATTTCAAAAGAAAATTTCACTGGGCCACTCTGTTCCGAATATGTGAAAGCAGCTGCCATTTTGGTGCTGTTTTGAGGAAAAGAATAAAAATGTGCTTGAGGCCAATCTGCAAGCTGGTGTGCATTTTTATATGAGTTTTCTGGAAAAGTCACTTTTCTAAACTTACCCTGTTGCTGCTGAGGAATATGTGAAATGTGGGCAGAAACTCAAAGGCTGTGTATAAAGCAATAGGCAGCATTTGTAACCCCTCAGTCTGCTTCTGTCAAAGCCATTTACATCCTTCTTCTGGTGGCCAAGAGTGTCATAGTTGAATAAAGCCTCCATACTGAGAAACAGAGTGAGGCATAAAACCACATGAACTGAACAAGGGTTATTGTCCTTATACTTCTCTTTATTTCTTAGTTGTTCCTGCTGCAATTCAACTTTGCTCTGACCATGAGTACAACGGCAATAACTTGGATCTTCTCAAAAACACAGTTAAAAGCCAAAGATTGAGGTGAACCATGGGCATCCCATATCTAAAGGAAAGGACACTGTCTGGGTGGACTTTGTTCTAGTCTATCTTAAATGGCCTCCCATATTTGTAGTCGATGGTCCAGTGTCAGTTCTCTATGTTGGCCATGAGCCACCAGGTTTTATTTCCATCAAACTGTAAATGAACTTTTAATGTAGCCAGTATGTATGAGATACTGTTTATAAATTTCAGAGAATAAGCTGCACTGAGGTTTGAGCAAGTTTGACAAGAAAAGCAAATCTTTCTCATCTTTTTCATAGATGGACGGTTTTTTGTTTTATTATTTTGTTGTTCCTAATCCTACATGGCAGGAAGAAATGTCTTTCCTGCAAAAGGCTGGCTATGATGTGAATAAAGGAACATATGAGGCATTCAGTATTTGTGTCAGTTTGGAGTGTTCCAACAGTGTTTATATCAGTTAATACTGTTTGAAAATTTTAATGACTACCAAGGGTTTTTTTTCAAACATATTTGTGTGTGTCATACATTTGCAGCAGAAGAGCTTATCTCTGTGCAACACTCATTGTCTACTCCAACTCAGGGTGTGCAGAGAGTCGGCATGACAAGCAGGAACATGTTAACATCTGCATGGTTAAAGTAGGACTGATGTATGGGGTACTGAGATGTTCCTCTTCAGAACAGTCCATGTCTCCTAACCAATGAATCAAAGCTCCCACATTGGAAACAGCTTGTCCAGATTCAGCAAATGTTTAGTTACTAATGAGCCCTGAGGAGATGGATTTGGGGGTGTTGGTTGACAAAAAGCTGAACATGACCCAGCAGTGTGCACTGGCAGCCCAGAAACCCAATCGTATCTGGAGCTGTATCCAGAGAAGTGTGGCCAGCTGGTGAGGGAGGGGATTCTGCCCCTGTACTCTGCTCTGGTGAGACTCCACCTGGAGTACTGCGTCCAGCTGTGGAGCCCTCAATATAAGAAGGATATCGACTGGTTGGAGTGAGTACAGAGGAGCCCACAAAGATAATCAGAGGGCTGGAGCAACAAGGGCCAACAAGGATGAGGGGGTGGGGGTGCTTTTTACAAGGGCCTGTAGTGACAGGACAAGGGGTAATGGGTTTAAACTGAAAGCAGGGAGATTTAGATTGGATATCAGGAAGAAATTCTTCACAGAGAGGGTGGTGAGGCACGGGAACAGGTTGCCCAGAGAAGCTGTGGATGCCCCATCCCTGGATGTCTTCAAGGCCAGGCTGGATGTGGCTTTGAGCAACCTGGTCTAGTGGAAGGTGTCCCTGCCCATGGCAGGGGGGGTGGAACTGGATGACCTTTAAGGGCCCTTGCAACCCAAACCATTCTGTGATAGCTGAAGACAATCTCAATGGAAAGGATTAATACATATGGCATCTTATAATAACTTTGTTAAAATTGAAGTCCAATGGAGACTTTTTATGCAGAGTACTACTTTCAGCTTTCTATCATAGCTTGTTAAAAACAGTTCATGTTAATACCATCTTCTTAAGGTCCCTTCCAACCCAAGCCATTCTATGATTCTCATGGCTTTCGCTAAGCAGTTAATACATGAGGGAGGAAAGCAAAAAGGTTGAGAATCCTTAACTCTGGAAACCACCCACACAACACAGTTACTGTCATGGCCTCTTTCATTATTGTCTGGGAATACATTATGTTATCACTTCTTTACATGCCAGTAGTTAAAAATTACTGTTGGGGAAACCTGTACCTCTCCAGTTTATAGCAGTCTCTGTATTCCAAAAGAGAAAGACATGTATTTTGATATTGTCAAGCATTAAATGAAAATAAAACTGAAATATATTTCTAGCTTTTATTTAGATGGGAAAAGATGACAAAAATACAGCATCAATCATTTGGAATGATTATTGAAAAGTGTTATTTTTGTTATTGTAGTTTGATCGTTTATAAACAGTAAACAGGAATCTTTCTGATTAAAGACTCAATAGAAAAAAAGTAAGACAGTGCACTAATGAGTATCCATTAGATTACATGCATTTTGCACCCTTAAGGTATTTTTTTCTCTAATTTCTTTGTCACCATAATTTTTGGACACCCATTACCTTAAACAGAGTTCAAAAGCTACACAGTACTGCTTTGCAAGTATTGCTTTTCTTTGTCTTTGTTCCTTTTCCTCCAGAAAAAAAAGAAAGTGCTGGTAAATTCATTCGTAATCCAGGTCCACAGATGAGGGCTTCCAAAGGCAGAATGGGTTTCTCCAAATTAAAGCTGGTGGCAAGTTGTGAAGTACCCAAAAGCCAGGGGAATGGAGTCTTTGGGGAAGATGCCCAAGAGCCAAAGCATTGAAAGAGCACATCCTGAACAGCAAATGCCTTTCCTCAGAGGGAGGGGATGTCACCTGCCATGGCTTTGCTGGCTTGGGGCACCAAGCAGCCTAATTTGGTGGTGCCAACTGCCAGGCAGGGTTGTGATTTCCCTGTGCTTTCCAGGCAGCTCTGTACAATGTGATGGAAATCAACAGCACACTATACCAGCCCAGTTATCTCTAAAAATTCAGTGTTAAGTTCTGAAATGTGCAGCACATTTGCATACGCATTTCTCACCGCACTCACACCTAGCAGCACTACTTGCTGCATTGTCTAAGGAGATGGATATAATTTCCTTTTGGGGGGACAGAGTTTTATTTTATTGCATGTTAGTGCAGCATGACAGAGGAATTGGCAGTTCCTGGAGCTCCTGAGCCCCAGCAGTGCCTCAGTGCTCACTGCCTTGCTGCAGCCTTCTCGCCTGCAGCTCTGTGTGGCAACATTGGAGAGGTTATCAGCCACCCTGCTGAGTGACCTGTGACCAAAGAGACTAACAGCTTCTTCACAGCAGTTGTTTGATATGCATACAAGGAAGGGCTTTTTCCAACTGCATCTTATCCTCTTTTACCCCCAGGGTCAATGCAAGGCTGAAAAGTGAATGAGTAGTATTATTCCCCTATTTTTAGAAAAAGAAAAAAAAATAAGGAAACAAAGGCACAGTCACCCAGCATTTAAGCTAAGACAATAGAACTATTTAATGACTGGACTAACAGACCTCTGCTTCACATGTCCAGAGCAGATCTATTTGATCTGCCAGACTCTGAAGCATTTAGGAGCTTATACCCCACTGATTTCAGTGAATCGCAGGGTCCTAATTGCTAAGCTCTCAGCTCTCATCCATTGCTCTGTACTCTTTCTTTTTCCCCAGCTAAAGAACAGAATATCATGTTGTCACCCAAGTCAGCTTGTGTGGACCAGGGCAGAAGCCTGTAGGACCAGAGCATCCATGCTCAAACCCCCTGCTATAGCCAGACACCGTCTTTCTCTGTGGAGCCAGGACTTCTGAAGCAAAAGAAGTGTGAAGTCAAACACTGGTAGGAGGGAAAGCTCCTGGGCTCCTTCCTCACATGTTTGATAATAAATCCATAAACTCCATTACCTGATATCCACAGTGCAAATGACAGGACAGAATTCCTTCCTTTTTTATTTTTTTGTTTGAACCCTTCAAGGGTGGAGGTGGTCACTTGTATTATTTTAGTATGCTTTTTAACAGAAACCCATTTGAAGTTATGTAAAATTAATTCAGCAACACTGATGGCCTTGTAATCCTGATGAGGCTAAAGACCACATGCAGCTTTGAACCTGTAAGCTGGCACTCACATTTCAACTACAGCTGCTGTGCTTTTGAAGTCTCCTTGAAACTGCCTCAAGTTGGTCTTGCAAGAGAAAATGATGTTGCTAAAAAAGGAAAATAAAAAAGAATTTTCTATGTAGAAGCTAAACTGGATATTTAAGCCTGATTAATTGGAAGCAGAAACATTCATACAAAGAAACAAGTCTTGCTATCAGCTTAAACAGAACCCAAAGCAGGTTCTGGGAGAAATGTAAAAATGGCAAAACTCAAGGGTTGAGATAAAGACAGCTTAGTAAGTAAAATAAAAAACAAGCAAGAAAATAAAGGCAAAACCAAGAAAAATAAGTGGTGCAAAATCCACCCAAAACTGCTCACCAGCAGTGAACTGATGCCCAGGCAGTCCCCAAGCAACAATAGACCTAGCAATCTCTCCCCACAAGCTGTTTCTGCTGAGCATGGCATCATATGGTATGGAATATCCCTTTGGTCAGCTGGGGTCAGCTGTACCGTCTGTGTCCACTCCCAGTTTCTTGTGTGCCCCCAGCCCACTCACTGGAGCGGCAGTGTGAGAAACAGAAAAGGTCTTGTCTAAGCACCGCTCAGTGGTAAATAAAACATGGCTGTATCAACACTGTTTTAGTCACAAATCAAAAAAAATAGCCCACATGAGCTGTTATGAAGAAAATTATCTCTATCCCAGACAAAATCAGTACAATCCCTTGTGAAAAATGCATAATAACTGCATCTCTAGGGGTCTAGACTCCAGATCTAGCCCATGGAGCCATTTGACAAACCTTGCCTTATGCTTGAGCACACTGTTTTGGGCTGGTTGTGGTGGCATATGTACTTGATGTCACCTTCGCAGTGACGCTGCATTACACAGAGTACCAGGGAAGGAAGAAAAAACCTCATCAGGGCCAGAAATGTTCAGCAGTTTCACATTTTCCACCTGCTGGGGATGCACAAGGAGCAAGTTG
>NW_010242940.1:32789-49387 GCF_000690775.1 Eurypyga helias | reverse complement strand
TGAGTCAGGAAAGAGTGGTGCTGACAGTTGCACAGCACCCGATAGAAGGGGATCTCCCCATATCCAGGGTATCTAGGGAGTAAATATTTCTCTGTGCCCTCATCCTGGAGGATGCTCTGTGCTTTCTCTTGGTCTGTAGGAGCCTGATCAAGCCCTAAAAAAGAAAACATGGTGACGGGGGGGAGCAAGATACAGCTTTGTGGCAAAGGGTCGGATGACTCTGGCTGTGAGTGGGAGGGGACAGGCAGAGGCCAGTGATGCTGCACACCTCTGGACTGCCCCTGGCCTGCACCCAGGCCCTGGCAGCAGCTCTCCCTACTGACCTGTAGCCTCTGCAGCTGCCTACCTCTTCCAGCAGCACAGCTCGCTCACCTCCTGCCCACACCCAGAGCCTGCAGTGTGAGGACCAGCAGGATTTGGTTACTGAGACAGATCTGGATCACTCACAGCAGGGTCCACATCCTGCAGCCCCTTGGATCCTGGTGCAGGAAGGTCAGCATGGACACAGGGACTATCCAGTGCACATTTCTTCCCCAATCCCACCTCTCTGGGACAGGCATGACCCTCCAAGTCCACCCACCTACCCAGTGGACAAAATCACAAACCCCTTTTCTATCTTAGAGAAAAAGTCCATGGCTTTATCCTGTACAGCTGAACTCCCAAAGGCACACTCCTGCAGGGAGACTTGGAGAAGGTCCCCTGCCTCCCATTGCCTTGGGCCATGTGGTACAATTTACAGTTCATACTGAGAACATGATATTGTAAAACACCGAGACGTGGTATCATTCAAATATTTTGGGACAATGCAACTATGCTGCAAAGCCGCGGAGGCAGAGGGGAAGGAAGAGAGGACTGCGAGGTGCTTGGCGCTTGCTGCGTAGCTCTGCTTCCCTGCAAGCAGTCCCGCGAGCGAAGCCCACGGCGCTGATGAAGACACACTCATCAAATCCCCAGGAGAAGAGGACACAGAGCCATGCCGCAGCAGCGTTGTGGCTGTCACTAACACGGCTTCTTGAGCAGAGAGCACATTCCAGCTAAAAGTTCTGTCAGGGATGGCACAGTTTAGCATTAACGTTTGAATGCTGTTACACTTCTACCCAAGGTTGCTGTGTCCCTAACAAGGCATCCAGCTGCAGGGGTGAAATCAGATCCAGGAGCCAAAAGGGTGTCAGCAATGCAGGTGTTAACACCAGAGCCGTGGCCTGTAGAGAATGTCCACACTGCTCAGCACACTGGGATGGGCTTTTGAGGGAGGCAGGGTATTAAATGCCAGTGCTGGCTATAAACAGATGCTGCTGCCTCTCAGCTATGCATGCTGAAAGTTTATGGGGAGGCAAAGCCAGCCCCACAGATGACCCCGAGGACCTGCTCTGAACTACAGACCATTAACCTGGAGCATCTCTGGCACTAAGCATACGTCTGCCTGCCCTGCCAGTCTTGTGCTAAACATGTCACCTGAAAACCTGGGGAAAGCAGGTAACATGGTTTGTCTCGTATTTTTTAAATAAACACAAGCAACACAAGAATGGCTGGATCAAAAACTTAGCAGTTTCTGCCTGAAGATTCAAATACAAATAAATGAAACAGGCATCCCAATAATAAAGACAGAAGTCGTCTAGAAATTATGCCCTATTTGAAGGGTACTGAGGACTATGAATAAAACTTAAGAAATAGCTTTTGTCTAGGGCTAGCCTATACAAACATTTCTTAAAGTAAATTCTTATAGTTAACCTTGATGTATGTTTATTCTCTGACATTAATTTAGCTAATGCACCTATTTTCATTTATTTATCTTCATATCAGAAGGAAATACGGTATTAGAGTAAGCCTTAAAACAGGGCTGAAAGAATCATGTCAGTATTTGTAATTATTTTTGATAAATTATGATATATTCAGCACTCCAATCATTCTGCTCAGTACTATTATATTGATTGGTAAATCAATAGTTCAGTGAATATGTGGTTGGAAAACCTAATTTCTGAATTTGGTTTCTAAGCAATCATCTCTATCTGGTTTTTTGGCATGTCCCTCTGCAGTGTTCCTGTCACTGGCCATGTTCCAGTTGCAAACTGCTCTTCACTGACAGCTGTGCTGCTTTTAGACAACAATTTGTGCTTCCAATCTGTAATGTTCCCAACTGTGGTGGCCATACAAAAGGAGCTGCAGGGAATCACAAATTCATTCCAAGCCGGGCTGGGCCCAACTGCATAAGGCGACATCTTCAAGAATTTCTCGTCAGCTTCAAGAGGAGACTCAGTCCTGTACTCCTCTACGCATGTGATGAAGATCCAAATTCACTTTTCCCTTCCAGGCACACCTCATGCAGGCTACAGCTTCACTGTCATGAAGAGGCAGGCAGGGAGGCATATGGGTGATTCCTGAATACATGATGGGCAGGGCTGAAGCCAGGAAAGCTGCAGATGGTAGAGAGCAGTGAAGGCAAATGCAAAAAACCAAGGGGTATAATATACATAGTGGGTACAGGAGACTCCAGAAGAGGAAAAAAAAAAAGCAAATTGGTATCATGAACTCTGCTTAAAACTTCTCAGATAGCCAAATGCTCTTCCAAGAACTGTTTTTGAAGCACACCCAGAGCTCACATGACAGGATGGTTTTGGTCAGAGATGTATTTCTTGAACGAAAACAGAAAGCTTGGGTGTCGGTGTGGGGACATGCCAGCCCCATGTACACCTGAGCTTGAGCTGCCTACCAGACAGGCTCCCATTTCACATTCCCTTTCTCTTCTGAGAACATAAGTGCTGAAAAAGGAACTATTTCTGGGGCAGTGGAAGGGAAAAGTTCATGAAGTAGCCTCGGCACTGAAGATCTGCAAGTCAGTAAAGCAGCAGGAGAAGCAGGCACTGGAGCAGGGGCACGTTGCCCATGCACTGAGCCTCTGCCCGGAGCTAGGGTGGGGATAGGTCCAGCTACTTTTGATGTCAACAGGCAATTACAGAGATACATACTTAAAGAGGAATGTCTAAGATACGGGTAAAAATCACTTTCTGGAGGTGCTTGATCTGTCTTCTTTAGCTCCAGAGAAAGACAAGTGGTTTTGCTTGGAGTAGGCACCAGGCATGCATGGGACAGGGGTGTTGCTGCACACCCTGCACGTGAGCTGGGTGCAGAGGTGACAATCGCCTTCTACTCCTCACACCTGCACTGGTGGAAGAGGGGGGAGGTTGGACCTCCCAGCTGCACCGTGAAGCCCCAGGCACTCATGAAGGCTGTTCTGTTGCAGCTGCGGCAGCCAGTGGAGGATGAAGGGGAACAGGCACAGATAAAAGCTGTGGCTGCACATCCTTGTAGCTACATGTACTCAAACCAGAACCAGTGACCGCTCTGATAAATCACATTATTAGTATTATTCTTATTAGTAGTATTAGCATTATTTTATTGTTATTTTTTCAGCTGAAATATGTTTTAGTATTAAAATGTTGGTTCTAAATGTGCTGGAAATGTCCATGATATAAATCAGTTGCTTCCCAAAACCATGTCTCTCTTAAGTAAGTCAAGGACAGTTTTGCCATTAATTTCAGTGAGGCCATTTCACACTGGAAGCTTGTTCAAATAATGTCCTGTACTGAGAAGACTCCACTAATTACACATGCACCTATTAAGTTTGTGCGTAAGTTCTCAGTTCTAGTGCTGTTAAACTCTATAATTGCTCCATTATTCACAGATTTAATGCAAACTTATCAAGTCTTAAGTAGAGGCTATAAACAGCAGCAACTAAATAAATTTTGTTGCCATGATTTCCAACAAAAGACTAAGAAGAGGAGTTTCAGAACTGGAAAACTTCACTCAATGTCAAGGCACTGACATAGGGGAAGCTGTGTATTTTTATTTCTGTGTGGTCCCAGTTATGTGTGGCAGATTCCAAAAAACTCCAAGAAAACTGTGTCCTTCAGTACTCCCTCTGCCCCACTTTTCCAGTGTTTCAGTTCAGAAGAAACCTGATTTTTCATGCCAGCAAAATACAAAAATTACTACTAAACAATGGCATCATTTTAAGACTCTCAGAGTGCCAAACACCACATTGTACCAACAACTTTCATATGCATGAAGATAATAAGCTTTTCATAAAACCCTGGTGCTGCATTTAGTGACAAAGCAAGGAGGAAATCCCTGTAAGAAACTGAAAATCCGTTCTATATTTAGCATTAGCCTAATAGGATAATGTGGGTATGGTTTACTATTCTTCAGATTGACAGAGTTTTGCATTGTTTCACTGCAAAGGCCAAGTTTCTTCAATAAGTCTGATCTTGCTGCTTTTGCAAGTAAGCTGTCTTATGGTCAAGGGGGACAACGTGCACTTTTTTCTTTTGGTAATTCATTATGTTATGCAGGTCTAATGCTGCTCTGAAGAGGCCGACATGAAATCATCTGCTTTACGTGTTTTAGAAAATGGGTGCCTGTACCATTCAGCAAGACAAAGATGTATTAGAGCCAACTATTATAACCCCAGTATTTCCCAAGCAATTTTATTTTTCTTCATATTACAATTCATGTTTACAGTCCTATAGAGGCACAACCATTCTATGGAGAAAATATTTAACTTAAAATACTACTCTCTTTCTTACCTTAGCAACTTATCTCCAAATCCTATTTGGGGAGAAAAATAAGAGCTTCATGTGATAGTAAAATGCAGTAATGATCTAACCAGATGCAGAATATAAAAAGAACACATCCTGGAAGTTTCAGTATGGCCTAGCCATTGCCCTGGTTTTAAAATGATCTCATCTTCCACCCTCAAATAATACAGGAGATGTTAAAAGAAATGCATACCATTTTGGTGCCAAATTTTCCAAAAGTGTCCACCTCCAATTTCTTCTTTTTAAAAATATGATAGAATATTGCCATCTGTGAATGTGAAGCTGTGAAAGTATGAATCTGAAATCTGTCAGCTGTTCATCAACATGCTTATGAGGAAAAAAGTGACAGAAGGCTGGGTTTTGGGGAAGAGGTTGCAGAGGGCGGGGGGAAGCATGAATATTTTGTCAGAAGGCAACAAGAAGCTGCATGTAGACCACGACTCAGGGTGTTTCTGCAGGCTGTTCTGTGGAGCCATGAGCTCTGCACGTATCACAGCTGGCTGGAGGGCAACCTGGGAATTCCCATGGAGCCAGCATGTGACAGACCTGCACCTCCAGCACCAGGAATCAGAAAGCTTGGCCATTTCAACATGTCCCAGGGACACAGAGTTAAGTAGGAGCGAAATGCTGGTAACAGCACACCAGCTAGGTACTCAACACCCAACACTAAGGTGTCAGTATTTGGTCATGAGCCAACTCTCAACTTTAAAAATCTTTATTTGTTAAATAACTTGTCCCTTTAGAAATGAAACAACTAACAAGTATTTCCAAGGGGAAAATAATGTATTATGAAAATATTTGTATTTCTGATAACTTTAACCTGATAGTAACCTTTGCACTTTTTTGTAATTTCTTTTTCACTCGGTTAGTATTCAAAGGCTCTATTATGGAATCATTCAGGCCACTGCTTATAATACAGCATATTACTATATTCATTTTCTCTTTCTAGTAGCAGTTTTCCATTCCAATTTCCTTTATCTGACTTCTGCATGATTTATTCTGATGATAAAATGCCCTCCACTTTCATATAGTTTAATTCATTCATGACTCTTAAAATTCATATCTTCACATTAAATATGCTTGCAAGTTTGCTCATGTCGGACTGGTCCCTTCCCCCTCTAGTTTTCAGTGACCCATCTGAACAAAGTCTTCCTTAAATTTCCTGTTCTCTTAACAGTTTCAATTTTATCCAGAGATGTCTCTTTTGTAAGAGAACTTTTAAGAACAGTAATTGTTTCACACATGAAAAAAGCCCAACTGTGACATATAGCATGATATTAATTATCATTAGCTGCATGCTTCTTAGCAATTCTGGCACCAATTTACAGTATACACCTATAACACTCGTAATAGTGTCTCAGCATTTGGTGGAACCACAATGTTTTCTCAGTGTTGAATGAGGCCCCATAAGAACAGTAAGTGTGTTCAAAGCCCGAAGGCCCCATAATCTGCACATCTCCACAATATGTCACAGATTTTGATGTGTGCATCAAGCCGCCTGTTGCACTAGTTTATTTTCAAACAGATGTTCGGTTTTGACATTTTGACTTTACAAGTTTAAAAGGTGAACAAGCAACAATTTTGGTAAATTGCCTTAATGTCTGCATTGCTTACATTACAAACTCAGTGCTTGTTTAACTCTATCTAGTTTTGACTTCTAACCCTCAAGTCTTACTTATACAAGATTAAGTAAGTTTTTGGACTCTTAAAGCATTCCCAGAAACTCCCATTACTGCCCCTTGGGGAGTATTTGATCCACAGAACAACCACACTTACACAGCATCTTACTACTTGACTCAAAACTCCTTTCTTCAGAACAGTTTTGCTTCTTCAGGGCTGAAGGCCCCTGGGGCTTGGATACATAAACACATCACACTCTGAGGAACCCCTTTACAAAATATCATTGATTCTCCCCCTCTCCTCTGCTCTCATAAGACCTCACCTGGAGTACTGTGTCCAGCTCTGGGTCCACCAACGTAAGAAGTGTATCGACCGGTTGGAGTGAGTCCAAAGATGCTCAGAGGGCTGGAGATGGGGACAGGCGGAGACAGCTGGGCTGGTTCAGCCGGGAGGAGGCTCCGGGGAGACGTTATAGAACCTTCCAGTACCTGAAGGGGCTACAAGGAAGCTGGGGGGGACTTTTTACAAGGGCCTGTAGTGAGAGGACAAGGGTAATGGGTTTAAATTGAAAGTGGGGAGGTTTGGATTAGATATCAGGAAGAAGTTCTTCACAGAGAGGGTGGTGAGGCACTGGAACAGGTTGCCCAGAGAAGCTGTGGATGTCCCACCCCTGGATGCCTTCAAGGCCAGGTTGGATGAGGTTTTTAGCAACCTGGTCTAGTGGAGGGTGTCCCTGGCCACAGCAGGGGGATTGGAATTAGATAACCTTTAAGGTTCCTTCCAACCGAAACCATTCTATGATTCTATGATCACCTCATTTTTAGATTGACCTCACACCAGGATGCAATAAAACTGCCTTGAGTCTGATAATATCTACCCCAATTAAAACTGTTGATGAGGCATGCAGAATTTTTTAGAAGCCAGCTCATTCTAGTCTTTGAATTAGCTCCTCATGTACCCTAGGAAACTAGTTTTCAGAATTGGGATGGGCAGTGGCAGCAGGGGACCAATAGAGCTAAAGAAAGCGCATGAGCCACTTCAGAAAATATGTTCCAAGTTCCTCCCCAGGTCTTTTGCCTTTTATTCTCCAGTTCAGGTATTACATTTCCACTGGTTTTCACCAGGATTGTGCATGCACCTTGACATGTTCACAGAAGTTCCACGATACAGAGTTTCACAACTGGGACAGGCCCCTACAATCGGGACACCAGGGTGACAAAACAGATTTTGGAGAATTTCCCACTGAATAGGATGGAGAGAACATAATTACCACATCGTACCACTACAATGCCTCATAAACATAGAATAGACTAGATCCATTTACCACAAAAATCACAGAAAGTAACTGATCAAAGAATATCTCTTTTATGTAAAATATACATTTGTAGGATATAGTTTTAATACAACTTTTATACTTATCGTGTTGGGTTTGCAACATTGAATTAAAAAAAAAAAGAAAAGTCTTGCTGCCAGAATTTTATTTCTCATAATACTTATAGTTTGAGGTAACAATGAAAGAAGACTGTGTGCTGTGAATAAAGTCAGTGATGTTTGTCTGCAGTCACATTTCTGTTATCAAAGTGAAAAGTAAACTTAAGACTTGCATGTGCACTAGAATTCATACAAATACAGGTCATGGCAAACTGAGAAAGCAAAGACTTGCACTGGTCTAGTGGAAGGTGTCCCTGCCCATGGCAGGGGGGTTGGAACTAGATGATCTTTAAGGTCCCTTCCAACCCTAACCATTCTATGATTCTATTTGTGACCTTTGCAAATATACCATTATTATGACAGAATTCAAGACAGATGTAGCTTACATCACTATCATTAAGTGTGTGTCTTTGTATGATCCACAGCACAACTTACTGCAGCAATCAGGAAGAATACGCACAGGGGTGTGGGTCTTTGCATGGAGCCTTAGCAATGATGACTTGAATTCAGCTTTCCTTGATAGAGATAAAAACTGACATTCCATGCACACATGTTTTATTTACAGCTGACTCATCAGCAGTGGCTAGTCACCCCTTCATTTGGCAGCAGTAATCATGAGCAGTCTTTAATCTTCTTTAACAAGCTCTACTTCCCATGTAAAGTCTCAGTGACCTCCTGAAGGCATGAGTTGTTTATCAGGGCCCATTCAGCAGCAGTAGTCTCTTTCCAGTACAGTCCTTGGTATGGCTAAATTCCATTGTCCCTTTTTCAGCAGTCAAAAATCCATGATAAATTCTGTACAACACTGTAGTTAATATAACAGCAGCACCAGATATTACATTAATTCCTTTGCTAAAAGCTGTTTGCAATTATCTCTCTATTGACAATATTTTACCAAAACTAAATCAATGTACATCTCTAAATATCAGAAATGTATACTTTGATAAATACATTATTGTACAAGAATTCTGACATGCAGGTCATGCTGTTGGGCTAGGCTATATACAGAAGAACATATTACAATATGTCATCAATAAGTTGTATTTCTTTTCCTAACAAAAAATAAAATATGACCATCAGGGATTATTCAACAATCTCAAGGATCTCTTAAGATTCAGGTTGTTATGGTCTTCCCTGTGTAGTTCTAAAACTCTACGTTACTTTTTCCTCACCAGCCCAGAACATAAAATCTGCCATTGCATTTGTCCTGTTGCATAAGCAGAGGTTAATATTGAATGAAAAAGCCACTAGAGGAGATACAGTTTCAAAACTGTAATGAATGCTGGTTGCTAGGAGGAAAATTGATACAATAGGCAACCGGTCAGTACTGTAAATCCACGACTAAATCCCACTTGAAAAATCTTCAGAGTGTTCACATGAATTAGTCTAGACGATACTAACTTGCACTTGAAAAATATATATATTTGTATCTATACACATATGTATAGTCCATGTGAAAAAAAGAGAAAAGGAGAAAAAAGTCCTTAGTTAGCCTTTAAAGAGAGGGGCATTTTAACAGTATCTCTGTGCTTTATGGAGACAGATGGAGAAAACAGTAGACAGGTTGCAAAACAGACAGACAAACAACATATAGGACAAAGCACCTCAAAAAACACTGATTGAAGAAATTTTTGAAGCTCATGAGCCAGAGGTATAAGGCTGGTCAAAAACCCAACTTGAGAACTACTACCCTCTTACAGTGCTACAAAAAAGCCCACAGTAATCTTCTTGATTTTACTTGGTACTCAGCCTCTGAAAATGTTGAAGGACCCTGGAGTAGAGAAATTACTACAGTACCAAGCAGCACTTGCTAGCTTAAAATTGCAAGTCTGGATGGCGTTTACCTTTCTTGCATGTTTTGTGCCTTCCCCAAGCCATTAAGAAAGAGATCTGGCTTCTGCTTGCGTGTAACCAGTAATGACAACCTCTTTGCAGTTATCTGTGTACAAACAACCGGAGACATTCAGAACTCTGATACAGCAATCCAGTACCAAAGCAAGTTAATCACAAAATAAAGCCATTTATAAACAAGTAGATAGTTAAAAAAATAAAGGAAAAGGTTAAACAAAGAAAAACAATCCCACATGCAGACCAGTTTATCAATGCTTTCATTGCAGCAGGATGGTACAATGCGAGAACACACATCCAGAGCCGGCTGTGGTCTCCAGACCGGCAACACTGCTTGTCAGGTGATGGAGACAGGATGGTCCATGCAAATGAGCAGACCTAAGTCACACTGTGTGCAACCAAGACATGATTCCAGACATCTTCAGAATGGATTAGAGTCACAAGAAATGGAGGTTCAATGGAGTGACTGATAATTAGTTGGAAGCACATTATTTTAAGTAAATCTCCCTGAAGATATGCTTATTTATTGAATATACTGGCCAACGGCATCCACTACCTCTCCGTCCTTTTATTGCCACAGGAATATAGGACAATATAGTAGATAAAAGGAGAAGCGCTACCTTAGGTAATCTTTAGAAGCCAAGATAAAAATCTTCAGCTACCCAAGTGGCATTTCTTACTACTGACAGTTATATCATACAGAAGTTATACCGTATTTGTGGAGCCTATGGTTAATGCTACATTTATTTTCCATATGTGGTAAACAGTAATTGAATTAATACTATGTAGCCGATTGATGCCATCTGGTTTACAAGATGGAAGGGATGGGAGACCGAGAGCGCCTGAGAGGACAAGGTGAGCTGTAGGGTGATGTTACTGGAGACAGTCGCAGCGCATTGCCTGTCAAGCCAGCTATGTTGTTTAAGCTTCGAGATTTTTCGTAGCCTTGTATGAGAAAATGCACAGACATCAGTTGAATTCAGCCAAAAAAATAGACAAAGACAAACAATACAATGTAATGTAATCCAAGGAGCTACCTGGGTCTCAGAGGGAATCTACCTGCAAAAGAACTCAATGCTGAGACATTACTACCAAAAGATATTAATAAATAAAATTATTTAGAAATTAATGCAGTTATTCTTTCCCAGAAAATTAAAGACCATCACACAAGAGGTCTGGCCTGCTCTTCCACATCCCATCTTGCACTCAGTGCCGCTCTGATGGCTTCATCATGGTTGCACAGAGTGCAAGATAAAGGATCCCAACAGGGTTACTGGGCGAGCTGTCTGGCTAAGCATAATCAAAAATCCATGAAGATAGACTATAAAAACTGTTAGAATTGTATAATCTCTGCTAAACCCAACTCCTAATAACAGATGTTTTACTTTAAAAACAATTAAAACAAAATAACATAAAATTGCACACAGTATCTGTAAATCACTTCTGCAGAGGGCTGAATGATACGATGGGAAAGAATTTTCATCTTCAGAAATATTAAGCCTAACACTTTGTGTCTAATATTAAAGTATAATAAGATAGCAGAGTTTGACATATTTGAAAATTTGTCCTGATTGGCAAATTAAAACACCATATTTGTGCTCATTCTCCAGCTGACTCAAATGAAATAAACATTATTAATCCACATAAGCAAATAGTAAATAATTAATCAGTAATCGAGGCAGCCACATAATGCTTCACAATTTGGAGGGAACACTGCACTTGCAGACATTTCTGTTCACATACACTGTGAGCTCCAGCTACCTATTTTTCTGCTAAATATAGATTGTTTTCATCATGTAGAGGTTATGTTGGAAAAGCATTGCTATTCACTGCCTTGCTATCTTCATACTCAAGTATTTTCAATAGCACCTGAATAATCCCATTTATGAATAAAGGGATCAGCCCATCGGTCTGGAGAGAGGTATCAGAAAGGAAACACAGTGAAGATGAAGCCGGACAAGACCTCGCTCCTGTACAGTGCACAGTTACATGCTTCATTGCAAGCATGCAAAGACCCACTGATTTCAATGGCACTACCTATTTCCCTGAGCACAAGTATGCGCCTACGCATCTGTCAGGTTAAGACATTCAGGTATAAATTGCTTACAGTGGAATACTGAGGCTTTTCCCACAGAAACTATAAAATGTCAGTGACAATATAGGTAAACATTAACAGGATGTCACCAGATATTTTTTGTCTTATTGAAACAGTTACTGGCTCAAATTCCAGATCTCCAGATAACAGACAGTTGTTAGGTTCTCCCCCAACAACAATTAACATATTTCTTACCTAGTGAGAATTGCATACTGTAAAACTATACTTAAAGCAAATGTATAAACTCATGTCTGCTAAAACTCAGTACAATGTTATCTCCAGATTGCAAGGGCAGGCTAGACCGTGATGCTTCACAGCCTTCTGATACATTTCAAAAACAGCCTCCAGTTTCTGAGTTTCTATCAGTATTTACACAGATTAGAAAGAACCATGTTTGAAAGGGGAATAAAAGGGAAGCACAATGCTAGTGAATATATTTAACTTCCCCTGTAAACATAAAGCTTTCAAACAAATTTTCAAAATAATCAGGTAGCTTTTTTCACAGAAACTGGGATACTATGTTTTTTAAAATATTTTTATTACTACTTTTCTAATGATAAAAGCAAATAACTGATAGAGGAGGATAGTAAAGATGATAAAGAAAACAGGAACTCCTTAAAAATGAAAACTAGATGCACAAGCTGAATGGAGGTAAAAGCATGATCCAAAATCGGTGCTTTCCAGGTATTTCAGTGGGGTTTGGATCAGCTCCGAATCAGTATCACCTTAGGGATGCTAATGCAAAAAAGCTCAGAATAAATGATCATTGAACAGAACCAAGGACCAACCAAGGAATGAACCAAACATGAAGGATGTACCATAAAGAAAGGAAAAAAATAAATTGAAAAACTAATAGACTTAACATGTGAATTAAATTCACATATTCAGAACCATTTGGATGCTACTTGAAGATGTTTTCTCCTTATGAGCTAAATTCTCTACTCTATATACACTTCAAAGCCAGTGGCTAGATAATTTCAGCCTAGACTAAAGTTATCATCAGGGCCAAAGAGCACATTTATCACTGAGAAACTCAGTTCTGAACTCAAACCCCATTTTTCTAGTAAAAACTATGAAACAATTTTCTATTGAATCTAGATTTTGAGATGAAAATGTTCATGTGGTCTCAGTATAAAATATGTTTTACTGTTATATTAATACACCTTTTGTAGCTAATGCGTAACTTCTTTTATTATTTCTGATCTGTTTTAATTATGGTTACTGCCAAGTGAACAGCACTCAAGTGTTTATACTAACATTTCTAAAAGAAGTCAAGAACCTTATCTTGCAAGATGCCATGGCCATCTGCCTTATTCAGGCATTCCCAATCTCCTCAAAAGACTGGACCCTTACCATTAAAGATATTGGAAATAATCCCAGTTCCTGGGAAGACAGTGAGAGATACACACTCAGTGGAAAGCATCTTAAATCTGTGCAAAAACATGTTTGCAATGAAGTCCCATTTAATCTAAACATTATGTATAGGAATATGTAAAACACAGGAGCACAAAGAAAAATCATATTCTTTACAAATACCATACACATAGAACTCTTGCTGCGTATGTGCCTTCACAGGTTCAACCTACTGAGCTCATGCTTTTGAAACTTAAAAAAAACATTTTCAGAGTAGCCCAAGAAAAGTCCCTTAGCATCTGTGGCCATCTGGGACAGCTACGTTTGCTGTACATAAAGCAAGTTAAAAAGAAAAGGCAAAAAAATCTCAGCCAAAAATGTTTGTCCAGTGCCTCATGGCTACTGCAGATGAACTCTGGGGTGAATGACTGCACATCAGCACTCAGGAATGTGAAACTTGTTGGAATGATATGATTTTCCAAGAAACCAAAGCAATTCTTATCTAAGGAAATGGCAAGACTACCACTGGCATTGCTGATTTAGGGTCTATGCCCTGAATTTAGCATTCCAGCCATAGCCAGCTGTGGCCTGGTGGGATAGACTCACCACCAGTCACCTGCGTGATATATATAATGACAGAAGGTTTTGCAACTTCTGCCTGGGGAACCAATCCTACCTTAGTGATTAATCAGATTTGAGGAGGCTAAATTAACAGAAAGGCATTTTTAGCACCTTGCAAGATCAAAAAATGTTTATTGTAGTTAAACTCAGGTTGGGGTAGACAGTCACCTTTTATAATTAATGGTGTGCTACAAAGGTGAAGCATTTTGTGGCACAATAAATTCAAACTTTTCTTTGAAAGAAATCTAAATACCATCTCATATGATATTCTTTGTTGTGTTCAGAACAAAAATATTGCTTACTTCTGACATTTCAACCTTTTAAGTGTAATTTATTTAGCTGTGGTTTTTACTAAGTCATTAAATGTAGACCAAAGTTATTAAATAATTAATTTATCTTTTAGAATGACAAATGGCATTGAGTGATGAGTGGCTGGATGAACAAGGTCTGAATTGCAAGCTTTTCCATTAAAGGCAACAAACAAATGAAGACACAAGTGAAATGAGGGTCCAACATCAAGCACATTTTCTGAAGACTAAGAGAGATGAGTGTTTCTAAAAGGAAAACAAGAATAACTAGGAATAAAGAAAAAAGTTACATTGTGAGTACAGTCTTTCCTCTAAGAGCATTGTGCACATTTTACTCTAAGCTTGCTTTTCACAAGTACATTGCTGAGTAACCTTTTATGATCTAATGAAAGAAGTCCATACCTTTCCTGATCCCTCCATCAGTAGCACACGTGTAATCACCTGTTGTCAGTAGGAAACATGTTCCCCCTCTTCTGTTTTTGTCTCTGGTACTAGAGCGTCTGATGGGAGGGAGCCTTTCACCAGGTGAGAGTGGCTGCTCACTTCCTGCACTGTCTTCACCTGATAACACTGGTTAAAGCACCATGGCCATTTACAGACAATAATGAATGAGGAAATGAGACATCACAAAGAGCTTATGCTGAATGTCGGATATTCCCATCACTCAAAAATAATTATAAGGTAAATCATTAGAAGAAAACAAGATTGCAATTCACTGTTAATGAGTACAGAATGGCAAAAAAAGTATATTTTTTTTCAAGAACAAATGATCTTTTGACATTCCTGTTCTTCCTTTAAATCTCATATAAAACCCTGCTAAACTAACATGAAATAAGAAATAATCAAATCAAGGCTCAGTTAGTTGCCTGTTATGGACTGTAACTTTCCAGCATACAGTCAGCCTTGAATAGTGCAAACAAGTATTTACTATTTCAGCCACCCTTTTTGCTAAACAAGAAGTCATGTTAGTCTTTTTTGCTTAGAATATGCTGCTTAGCATATTTTAAAGACAACCCCTCCCCCAGAAGGGTTAAATTTTCAACATTTGACACTAAAAACTGTTTAATAACACGCTCAGCTTTCATTTCTATACTTATCACACTTGTACTGCTGGTCATCATAAGTACCCAACAGTAAACACTGTCTTTGGTCTGTGTAGGTTATTTTGTCAAACTGTGAAACTCTTACCTCTCCTCATCTGGCACTCCCAAAGACTCCCTTTTAAAATTATCTAGTATTTCAGTTTCAGGCCACACTTCAAGAAGAAAAAAATCTATGCTCAGTACAGCACATCACAGGTATTGACATGTTATTGACTTCAGCTTTACCTTTGCATTTAAACCTGAGCAGGTGTTTTTCTGAACTGGTAATGCAAAGGCTTATATTCAGCCTTGAAGTTTTGCACAGAATTCCTAGTCACTCTAATAGAATTCCCTACTAGATATAAAGCTACAGTGCACAATGTGAGCGGTGGCACTACTGAAGAGAAAGTTAACACTTTGAAAAGGGTCCTTTTTGCGTATCTGCTTTCTCTCTACCTTCAAGGATTATAACACCTTGTAAATAAAGCTGCAGACACAGAAAAGTGTCCATTTGCTCTGATCACGCTGAGCCTTCTCCATTCCAGAATAACTTTAGTAGGACCTGATGGCATGAAAAAGCTGTTATCATTAACACTTTAAAGCTGTTTTCTGAAAGTGGTTATCAGTCGAAGCACTGTAAAACTAACTGAATTCCATACTCAGTGTGAGTCCTTTCAAGGGTTTCCATACCCTTAAATATATTTAGGATGTTCAAACGCTGTGTTAACTTCATCTGTGAACACTCATTTGGAGACTGAAACTGAGCTGCTTTGAACATAAATGCTATTCAGTAACAGAGAAACAGACCAAAGACGGATATTGTTTGGAGACCAATTTTCCAGTCTCTTTGTTTTAAAAAATAAATTTCAACTACTGAATGACACCAGTCACGTGTGCTTTTGTTCTTATTATTCTTTAGCACTTTTCTAACAGGAGTCTAATGACTGGTATGTGAGCTTTGTAATCAGATTTTGCTTGCTTCAGAATAAATACATTCAAAAAACCAAAAAAAATCCTTACTGCTAAAAATTTGTTTTAATTATACTGAGAGATAAAATTTATTCTTTAATGTGAAGAGATATGGAATATGGAGCAGTGGCTTGCAGGGGCAGAGGCTGTCATTTGATATGCATTTTCACCACAGTTAGAACAAAATACTCCTTATCCATCCTTTGGAACTCTAACAAATAAAGTAATATAAATCATAAAAATCAACACTAATAACGATGATGTTGCTAGGGGCTGCCATTTTCATTTTTCTTGACAAACCTTACATCAGCTATGCTATTATCATTCAATTAAGAGTAAATATCATGCAATGTCTCATCTAACACAGATGGAGGTTTTTCTAGCCAGGGAAGCAGAATGGCAAATGGAAAGAAAGCTAGAAAGAGAATTTCTTATTTCCTTTGAGTGCTGGGCTTTTGATGTAAAGCACCTGCTCCTTTTAAATGGCTGCTTCTTTGTAGGATTTTGCTTAGCAGGCCACGATGTGGCACAGGCAAAGCTGAGACAAGAGACAGACACTGAGGCAAAACACCATGGAGTCCAACAGGGTGGGACACAGTGGCTGCTCAAATAGTCACAGTCATGCAGAAAAACAAGAAACATCCATACAACGCAACAAACAACAGGCAAAAGAAAA
>NW_010242940.1:0-32758 GCF_000690775.1 Eurypyga helias | reverse complement strand
AGCAGCAGGAAAGCATTCTCAACAGAGCAAGCAAAACTGTATAGACCAGCTACATACAGGTTTGGGAACATCGCTATACCTACTTTGTCCTCTATGAGACTGACACGCAAACACTGGGGAGAAGGGTGGGTGCTACAACTTCTCCTGGCAGAAAGACTGGCTGCTTTCTGACCCTTACCAAACATACTGGTCTATAAAGTGTTTTCAGAGGACATGCATTTCCAGTGGGGTCCTACCTGATGATCTGTTGTGCTCCATCAGCTGGTTGTCCTTGCCCAGGCAGATGTCCCCCTGTGTGCTATTGCAGGCCATGTTCAAGTCTGTCTTGCAGAAGGTGGGCGAGCTGGCTTGAGGAGCAGGAGGGATGTGCTTCTTCCGCTTCCTCGGCAGTTTCTGCTTTGCCATGGCCAGGGAATAGTACATCCCAAAATTGTTAACAATCACAGGCACGGGCATGGCTATGGTGAGCACCCCCGCCAGCGCACAGAGGGCTCCCACCAGCATGCCTGACCAGGTCCGTGGATACATATCCCCATATCCCAGGGTGGTCATGGTGACTACAGCCCACCAGAAGCCAATAGGAATATTTTTGAACTGTGTGTGCTCACTTGCTGATGGGTCATTAGGCTGGGCTCCCACCCGCTCTGCGTAGTAGATCATGGTGGCAAATATCAAAACACCGAGTGCCAGGAAAATTATCAGCAACAAAAATTCATTGGTGCTGGCTCGCAGAGTGTGGCCCAGCACCCTGAGTCCCACAAAGTGCCGGGTGAGCTTGAAGATTCGCAAGATCCTCACGAACCTTACCACCCTGAGGAAACCAAGCACGTCCTTAGCAGCTTTGGAGGACAGCCCACTCAGGCCCACTTCTAGGTAAAAGGGCAGGATGGCCACAAAGTCAATGATATTCAGGAGGTTTTTGATGAATTCAAGTTTGTTGGGGGAAAAAACAACACGTACTAAAAATTCAAATGTAAACCACACCACGCAGACTCCTTCCACGTATGTCAGGGCAGGATCTGTCTCAATTTCATATTGTAGCACAGTTTCTGTCCCGTTGATGACCTGCTCAGTTTTGTTTATAATAGTATTGAACGCCTCATGTGTTTCCAGGCAAAAGGTTGTGATTGAAACTAGGATGAAGAATAGAGAGGCAAAGGCAATGAACTGAAATGAAAAGAGAGAAAAGGGGCATCAGAACCACACACCTTTCCACATTAATACTAACAATGTCAGTGACCATTATAAATCTTTTACTGATTGAGCTCCAAATGGTTCACAAATTTGTAAACATAAAACTCTCCATCTAGGCCAGAGGAGAGCGGTAGACAGCTCACACATGTAGGCCAGGAGTCTGGGAGGGGGAAAGTCTTAACGACAGACACCGTGACAGGTTGCAACTCAATCAGTAAGTGGCAACAAATTCTTTAATCCGTGCTAAGTGATCTGAATTCCACTTGGTTGCCAAGGCACCTTAAAAAGAGTCCACATACACACCAACTGCAGCAAAATTGAAGGCTGTCCAGCTCTCACATAGTGGAAAACTGGGCTGACCCTAATGGTCTTGAGATTATGGTTCAGGAATTCCCACATGGCCAGAAGGGCATCTCAGAAGATCCTAGAAACAGATCCAAACACAGGGTTTCCTTTGGATTTTCAATGATTCACAAACACAGGACTGATAGAAAATGCCTTCTGTGTTGCAGGTAGAGTTTCTTACACAGACTCTTTAGTTCACAGTCCTCCATCATGCATACTCTTAGGCAGGGCTAAGAGTTAACCTAGCAGAACCTCTCTCACTGCCATGGCCAGTGTGTTAGGGTCCACAGCCCTGCTATCAAAGTTACAAATCCAGGACAATCTGAAGAAATAGGAAAATACAAATTCAGTTCTAGTAGAGGCACAAGAATAGATAAAAATAGAGTTAAATAACCTGGAGACAGCCCTCATGGAGGACTGTTAAGAATTTAAAAACATTTACTGCCTGATCTTCAACTCAGTCATTAGAGTCAAACATCAAAGAAAGAGAACATACAGGGCAGGGCATTATAAAATTACCACTGACCCAAACAGCTGGAAGGGGAGATAAACTTTCTTACACGCAGTAAAACATGCCACAAGAAAAGGTGATTTGAGGGCAGTTGTTTCTTTGCTACAATGGTTAACTTCTTTTAAGTGACTGTGTTCTAGCACCATGTTAGCACTCCAGCAGCAATGGTGTGGTAGACGAATAGACAGTGTGTTTAAATGCCTCCTCGAGCCATTTGTTATCGATGTGTTTCTTATTCTGGATTTTCAGCTTAATAGACATTTTATAGCCACTATTATTCTGGAAAAAGCTTTCTGAATACTTGAAGATTTTCACAGGTGTCAGGAGCCCAAAGAGTTAAAAAGATGCCTAAATGGGTGTTTAAAAATATCTAGTGCCTATGTGCTTCCTTACATAGCTAGTAGCTTGAAATTATACCATTGAGTGATTTCAGGAAAGAAACACATTTCTTTCAAAATGGCAGCAAATTACTAACACTTTTGTCTTTGGATTTTTATAATTTTAAACTGTCACTTGCTAGTAAACCAAAAATACATGAAAGGAATCTCAGAGCTTGAGGCAGGCTCTTCATCCTTTTTCATATTATTTATTTAGAGTAAATAAACTTAATGAATTTTATATTACCCTTAATATTACTTACAAATCACTCAGGGAATCACTCTTTTAATGTTAATCCCCAACCTGAAACTGAGTACCTTAGGAAGCCCAGCAAGAAATAAAAAATATTATATACTCTACAACCAGCCTACTGGAAAAGGCAGCTTAGACTCTGGGTCCCAGTGGTACAGGCAATGGAAAATGTGGCAGCAAGATGCGGGTATGTTACCACACCAAAATCTTGTATCTTATTGAAAAAATCTAATCATAAGTGAGACAGAACAGCAGACATGAGCAAGAATGCTTCCGTTCTGCCACTTTAATCCAGGCTGCAGCACTGCAGCAAAACTGATCTTGTGTACTTTAGATATTAGCACACAGATTTAGTATTGTGTGCCACAGGAGTTCATTTGGGCTGGCACGATACTGAATGGTTGCATTTTTCTAACACAGAACATTAGCTAGACAACACAATGCTGTCTCTACAACCAGTAGAGAGAATTGCTTTTATTCTGAGAAACAAGTTAAAATTTGCAATGCAGGCCTGGCAAATTTATTATATTCACACTCACAAGATATATCTATCAAAACCCCCCATATATCTACCTATTTCAGAGATTTGCAGCTTGTTTATGGCTTCCTTCCCCCAATCAATGAAACAAAGTTATTACACCAAGCCCCTCAATCACAAACGCTCTAAATCTGTTATCTTTCAGAGAGGACTGACTCAGGGACTGAACTGAACACTTATCATCCAGTTTGAACTTCTAGTCACGAGCTAAGCAAACAACCTTAGACTGTCTGGACAATTTTTACCAAACAGTTTTTTCTGCCTTTGCCTTAACTACAAAACTGCTGCATGTTCATAGCTCATTTATCCCTGGCACCTGACACCAACAAACACAAAAAAGCCTCAGTCTTGAGTGACACAACCAGAGTCAGCAAATACAACCAGATTTATATAACTTAAGTGAATTAATCTCAACAGATCTTTGCAAAACCTCTCCATAACACGGATAGAGAATTTATCACACTCTGAGACACTGGTGGGCTACAGATGATCCTTGGAATGCTCCTAGAGCATCCTCCAGCATCTTTTTACACAGTGGAGGAGAGATAAAGCAAACAGATCTGTGGACAAGGATCACTGAAGCTAAGTCAGAAAAGTAGTTTACAACCTGGGTGGGAACTTCTGATAAAATATTGGGCAACGTCTTTATCAGCAACACTTTGGTAATTTCAGGTAACTGTGAATATTTCCTCGTTGAAAAGAACAGACAATTACATTTAACCTAGCCAAACTAAAATTTACCAACAACTCAGATACAATAGGCATTAAATGTGCATTCAACAGTGCACTGAATCTAATAGTATGTAAACATTTAGCGCCTGTTTCTTGGCTGTATTTTCAGAAAGAGAGTCCATTCTGGTTCAGATCCCTTCTAAAAAAATGTCAAATACCAAGGGATTAGCTACAGGTAGAACTGCCTGACAAGGTATTTATTACTGCTTTGGTCAACATTAACACTGTGAAAGGCCACGGTGCACTTGGCACTCACCACTTGGCAAAGCAGCTTGAAATTTCTAACTGTGCACCTACATTCAACCACGTTTCATTATCCCGAGAGGAAAACGACATTCAGTCATTTTCAAAATCTGCTGAATATCCTACTCAGTTATCCTAAAGGCAATCATCTTTCAGTGCTTAGAACAAACATAGACAAGAAAGAACTATTAATCTTGTGACAGATTTCTTCATAATCCTGCAATTTCTAAACATAGCAATGTAAATCGAGATGTACACGTTTTGCCATGCACTGATTTTGAGCTAAGGCGCTCATTCCCTTTAACTCTTCTTGTGTTTTGTTTTAAACATCCTTGGGTCAGGACATTCTGGACAGAGTTTGCACAGCACCTAGCATGATGAAACCTCATATGTAAGAAGACTTGCAATGTTACTGCAATAGTCAGAGGGTTCGGAGAAAATGCAAGAGGAAAATACAATGGCCAATGTAAGAAGGAACATTATCAGTCAATGAAAAATGCTTAGCAATTTACTTTACATTTACAAAGATATTTCCTCAATATTATATTGCATAATACTAGGCAATGTGTTGAAAGAACTCTAGCATGCTTTTCACAAACAGTTGTAATGATAGAGATGAAATTAAGTCATGTGTTATCCTCACTTTATGCTATACTTCTGCTTCATCCTATCCATCTTCCCTCATTTTGAAGGTAATGAGCCCTAAAAACACATCCATTTTTGTTCATGTGGGCAAGCACCACATTTCAGACAAAGTTGGTACAGATCCAAACTCCCAGATTCTCTGGTGGATGGGACCAACCAAGTTCTCTTCCTCAGTCCTGCTAATGTCCACAATAATTGAGGTAACACAGACAACTTTCTGACTTTTTTTTTTTTTCATGAAGCACACAAATCTGAAAGCAGTTAGCCTGATCACCATTTCAGAAAGGTCACAGGATAGGACAGATTTTTGTTTGAATCACTAGCAACCTTGCACTCTGAGAAGTTCTGAAAACTAAGGTTTTGACTAGTTGCAAGACAAATTCAGCCCTGGTATAGAGGAAAACAGCTCAATTGACCTCCTTTTTAGACCAAAGATTGTGGCCCAAGCACATGGCTTAAAACTCTTTGGAAAAAAAGTTGAACGAAAAAATTCAAATAAGATCTAAATAATCAGAATTCTTTTCTTATTCCTTAGAAGTTTAAAAAAAACCAGTTGTTTCTCGTTTGTTTCAGTGGATGAGATAAAACTCTCATTTAGGTTTTCGTTTTTACCACTTTTCTAAGTGAGAGGCTAGTTTTACAGACACTGCAGGGCCACCTAACGAGCCTTTTACCTAATTGAAAATAATACAGATTGAATTAATACAAAGCTCAGTCCATTTTTTCCAGAAGAAAGCACTTAAATCTGCAAAAATATTCAGTATGTAATACACAGCATGCAGAACGTTCCTCACTAAGTAGTTAAAGATGTCAGTAGGCTGCTGGTTCCCTCTGCTCACATGGTGAAGGCAGTGTGCACCCAATTTTGTTCATGCATGTCGGCATCGCATTTCAGACAATGTTGGTACAGATTCCAGTTCCCAACTCCTCTAGTTGATGGGATGACCAGCCAAGCCCTGTTGCCGAGTCTTACCAATTTTCATGTAAGTTGATTAATCATTTTCAACTTGATTTTCAATGAAGTACATAAATCTAAAGCGAGTGTCAGTTGCCAGCAGATAACTTGTTGGAAGCAGAAAGCTTTATGATCCCTGTTTTGAATTCAGTGTCCCATGGGGACCTGAATTTCTCAGAGTTTAAAACATTTTCAAAAATGACAACCAATTCCAGGACTGCAAATTGAACAGTCTAGGGATTATCAGAACTCCTGTGCATCCAATGTCATGCTTTACTTTGCTCTTAGCTCCTAAAGTGCCTTAAAGAAATTAATGTCACTTTAAAAATTGCCATTGTAAATGACCTCACCACAGTCTTGTAGACCATGTCTGGATTTCACAGTAGGAAAAGACACCTGGTCAGAGGATGATGAGGCTCCCATCAAGCCTGCCTGTCCAAGTTTCCTTTCCAGTGCAAACACAGACATGGGACTAGTTGCACAACTTGACATTGTCCTGTGATGGAGCCAGGGCCAGACTTCAGTCATTCTCAGGTTTACCAGCTTAGACAGAGCCCAGCTAAAATGGGAACAGAGCTAGAAATTGATCCTCACACTCAGGTGTGTTATTCATAATATCAGACTCACACTACTCCATATTCAAGATATGCTTTGTCTGTCCATCCCACACCCTTAAAACAGGCTATTTCTGCACATTATTTAGTATTTCAAGATGGACAGGTCATAGTCAGTGAAGAGGTTAGTTGCTGGCAGTCACAGTTCTGAACAAAATCTCTCACACTATTTCATTATTTTCCCAGGAAGAGTCTGTATCCTGTTTGGATACAAATAGTTCTGGGGTTGGATCTCAATATCTCCCTCTTCAATTCTCCTCAATGTGTAATTTATATTCAATAGCAGGTTTTAAGGTTTGGTTAGCTCATTGGAGTTTAATTCCAGGACCTAGAAGGCTTGCCCTTGACACACTTGACTACAGAAAAAGAAAACTACTGAATATTTAATAAGTCCTTTGGAAAACAACATTTAATATTCTCTAATGCAGGTACAGAATTGTCTTTAAAGAAAAAAAAGACAACAAGGCTGCTTCAAATAAATATCTTTTCAGGCACATTCTGAAACTTGATACATGCGTGTTGCTGGAATTTAGAACAAATTAAAAAAACACACCGAACAAAACACCCATCACACTTATACTAAAAATACAACTACAGGGAGATGGGCACAAAAAAGAGATTTTGGTTTATTTTTTAAACCAGCTTTCACAGCTTACCTGCTTTTGAAACCAAAGTCCTTCTTTTGTTAAAAAAGGGAAGAGTTTACAGAATGACTCTTAACTTCTCCTGGATAAAACAAGAGTGGGGGAGTTTCCAGAACCATTAGTTCTTTTCGTTCATTCCAGAGCACTTGTGCTAAAGAGAACCTTCAAAAAAGAGTAACTTTTCTGTTGCATAACAAAATACTTAAAAGGGAAACAATATTTTTTTCTTAATATCATACTCATTTTGAAAAAAAAAAAAATTCCATACTTTGGAGATTTAAAAATTATTTCCAGTGACATATGTTCACATCTGTTAGTTTAAGCTTCATTTTTTCATAGTTGAGAATACGATACAAATTATTTGAAAAAATAACTGATTCAGTTTCTTCTCCTCCTACTAATACTCTGATCATTAGAAGTAAGATAATCTATGCATTAGAATCTCATTGACTGAAAATATTTAGTCAGATATTTTCATTACAAAACTTTACAGTTTTTCTTCATATGTACTCTAACACTCTGATCAACACCATCTCTTAGTATAAACAATTATAAGTGTTCATACCAAATTAAATATTCTCATAATGAACATTATAATCTGATAGTGACTTATTTTCTTCTCATGGTTCAGGAAAGAAAAGCTTTTTTTCCTGTAAATCTTCCACATATTTGTCCTATAATATTCTCCACAAGACTTTTTTATTCTTCCAGGAATTCAAACCCCCAGTTACTTTGTAGAATCCTTCCGGTTCAGTAGGAGTGAAACTCAGTCAAACAGGGAACAAAGCCAACGTCATGTACTGTTTCCCATCAGTCACAACTAACTTGCAATGCTGGTTTTTAATCTAGTTTTATAGCTGCTTAGTCATATAAAACCTAAGTATTGAAAAAAATATCACATAAAAATGCCAATAAATTTGAGGGATTTGGGTGTTTAATGAAACTATGACTCGACTATGGATGTTACTTAAGCAGAAAAAGAAACTATTTCTAAAGTACATGGCATGCTTCACTCTAATGGGTAGCAACTAACATTGGAATGAAATCACAGAAATAGATACTACTTCCAGCTTTAAAGAGAGTTGTTGACAGATTGTTCTCATTTCTGGTTTTAACATAGTCTATTTTTTCCCTCTTTAATTTCATCTGGCTATCAGGAGACTGCTGAAAACATAATGTGATTTCAGAATGAGCTCTTGTGATGACCTTACCTCTCTGTATGGTTTAATGTTCTGTGGGGTGAAGTTTAAGTATTAACGTTTATTTTATACAAACCCAAATATCTCACCAAACAGATCATCAGTCTCTTCATTACTCTATTCCTCAAAGTTTCTATTCTTCCTTAGCTATAATCTCCACTTGGAAAATTATAATTTCATGGGGGCGGGGGTGGGGAGGATGGGCTGGGTGGGGAGGGAAAGGAAGTCACATATGTTTTTATGGTGTATGGATTTTCAGTGCATTGCATCTGGGTATACTGAGTGAGAAACCAAATACCATCAGTAGCTACTAACCAAACTACTGGCATTTGAAATATAAACTCAAGGCAAATATACATCAGTTTGCTTCAACACTCATAAATCATAATCTCTCACATTATCACTCTCAAAAGATTAAGGAATGGATACAGACACAGCATGTTAAAAAGTTCTTCAAGGGAAAAACAAAAATATGATAAATGAAGTATCAGGCACTAAAAAAAAAGACAAATATAATATCTCCAAAGATCTGTAATTCATCCTCCTTTTAGGGGATAATATGGAATGTCAGCATTAAACTCTTTTTCAAATGTCTACAGAAAGATTTACTAGCCCAATCTTAGCATCCTAATTAAGAAACTCTATCCATTAAAATTTCTCAAACATCAAGCCATGGTTGGTGGAGTTCTGGCCACTATTTTAGTTTCCATCCTGTGAAAGACAAGTCATCTGTTTTCAAATCCCCAGTACAGTTCCTCCTCATTTGTACTCTCTCCTGCTAACATTATTTCGCGTTCATTTTAATGGTTAACATTCTGCTGCTACAATTCTACACATAGTCATATTTAAATGAAAAAATCTACATATCAATAAGCTGTTACTGATATACTGTTTAAGAACAGCCTATAAGCAATAATCTATGCATAGATTTATAATGCAGGAGTATTTACAGCTCAGACTGGATACCATCTGTACGTAGTAGTGGGAACACAAATGTTCTCTTGCTTGCTCATTCTTTTCCCATTTGTCACAGTTTTACAAAGCAGTTGTCTTTCATTACCAGCTGGAGCACAAATAAAAAGGTTATTAATGCCTCTTTTCATATTCAGAAATCCAGGTCCACATTTAAGTCGCTCTAACTCAGCTGTCAGGTAAATCAGCAATCCAACACCAGTTTAACCCAGATACTGACTCAATTAGGCACATCTACATTTTAAAGCAGATCTTAAAGAAAACCAGAGTTACAAATTATGCTGTATTTTAACTGCATTTAAGTGACATATAACTTCCCAAAGGATTCAAAACTGATTTACAAACCTACCCTGACACAGACACATGTTCTTCTGCTCAGCATGGAAAACTTTGCCTCTGCCGAGCAACTGTAAAGATGTGACGGTGAGTTTCAGTGGCAGGGCCACACTTTGCGCAGTAGACATCCCCAGGACAGGACTGATCCACTACCCCGGACATTCCCTTGTACTCCATCCACGGTTGCTTTATGTCCAAGAAAACTATTGATTTCCTAAATGACCAGTATGGTTTCCCACTAGGGAAATTAAAATCATCTGATCTTGTTGTCCCATTGAGTGCTAAGCCAATCATGTCACACCGACATGCAACATACAACCCACTGCCTGGTTTTCACTCTTGAGGACTCAGCAGAACAGCCTGAAAAGCAATTATGCTGCCTCCAGAAGCTTCCTTTTCCCATCCACTTGAATTTACCAAGCTTTCTGAGCTGTGACAATCCTAGCAATGTTGTAGGTTTCACAGCCAGCTGTGTTGATTTTTTTAACTAGACTTGGCATTTAAATTCTAGCAATCATTTTTTAAAAAGGCATCAGCAAGGCTTACTTTGACCTTGCTTTATTGAAAAGGTCTGCACAGTTACATGGCCTGATAAGCAAACCACTGTCACTCATTCATTAAACATTGCTATAAATCTATGCACTGCAACAGGCAAAATATTCCTAGTGGCTGCAAAAATACAATGGATGTTCTTCCTGGAGTCAAGGCAAAGGTGAGAAAAAGAGGAATTCTCAGGTTATATTCTGGGTATCAGACATTTAAAGGCTTCTTATTACTAAGAGAGCGTCTTCCAAAAAGAGGCTAAAATTCCTGGGAAGGCTGAAGAAGCCAGATTTTGAAGGGCCCATTTTAGGCAATCCCAAATGCAGGTGCTAAGTTGAATTAGCCTCTCTGCATGCTTTGCTTCCCTTCCTTAGACTACCTGCTGTTCACACTATTACAGCAGAGATTAGGCTCAGAGACCCGGCAACTTGAAATACTACACAGACAATATCTTTCTTTCTGCATTTGATTTATGAAAAGGTTTCATTTGGCTCAATGGGTCAAAACTGGAAAAAAAAAATCTTCAGCATAACACCATTTATTATTAATAGACTTTCATACCCAGGCAGACAAATGGAGAAAAGAGAGAAGTTCTTAAGAAGACAAATTCAGGAAAATTCTATTATACTGTAGTTTGCCTAGTACATAAATCTCATGTCCATTAAAATTACAGAAACATTTTCAGCCCTATCATATCTGTCTCACTTAAACATTCGGTTCATTTATGTCTATCTTTTCTCTCACTCAAAACAAGTCTGATGGCCTAATTTAGAATTACACTTGGGCAAATTTAGAAAACTTTAAGACTTTGAGGCTTGATGTTAAGATTTGTAATTTTTTTTTCTGGGCCTGTGTCTTTCCTGTACAACATAATAAGACTTCTACTCCAACCGCTGGAATAGAAATTTCCAAGCTACTTCTTAAAAATTGAAGGGACCGAACCATCTCCAAGATATTCAAAAGAGTACACAGAGCCTTCAAACACCTATTACCAGTTCTCTTTTGACTGGAAGCTCTTTTTCCATGTACTAATTAAGCAGCATTAGTCTAACTTTTCATACCTACAACACAGTAATACAATACAGTAACAGGTACCCTTGTTTCATGACTGCAAATTAGTTATGGGAAAGCAAAACCACAATGAATAGGCTACCTAGATTATGACATTGCCTATACCTTAGTTGCTTGGTATGATAGTCTTAATGATAAGCTTCTAATGCAGCAGGTTTTGTGGAGTAATCTAGATATAATAAACACAAATTATGAATTCAGAGACTTCATCCTATGGCTTCTTATGTGACAATTTTTCACAGTTGCACTCCAGTAGGCAAAATTCCTCTGCCATTTGCACTAGCAGGGTAGCCAACAACAGGAGTAGTTTAACTGACTCATGGTAGAGCACACAGGTGCTGAGACTTGGCAATCTCAGGCTCCCTGGTTCTGACATGAAAAGCCTCTAGGGAGTACAGATTTTTTTCCCCATGTGTCCATAGCTTGCTCCTTTCCTGCATTTCAGACTCCAGTGTGTCCCTGCCCTGGTATTGTCTCTTCCATGTCCTTCCCTCCTTTTCTCAACCCCAGCCTTACTCTTCAGATTTACATTTGGATCCCAGACTTTCCTACTCTCTTCTTCTGAGGAACTTGTTCTTACCTTACTTGTATATCCATGTCCTGTATTTCCAATCACTCCTTATTTGTATACACAGTTCTCTACAGAGCTGATCTGCCTCCCCTCTTCCAGCGTCCTCCTCCAGCCTCAGCCTGCCCTTCACATGCTACCCTGTTTTTTTGTTCTAGGCTGTTTGCTCAGCTAACCCTGTCTTCCCTCTAGTCTCAATCTGTAACTTTCTACCTCCCTCCACATTTCTGGAAGATCCTCCAGCTCTTTGCTGACACAAATCACAACCACCTCCCTGTTTCCCATCTCCAAAAGCAACTTTGTCTTCCTTCTGCTCCAGTGCTGATACCACCCCACGGTCCCCTGGTCGAGCCACTCTGAGGTATCTTTTCTGCCTCCACTCACAATCTCATTAGGATTTTTATGCCACTGTACTCTCCCTGTGTGGTTTCTGTGACTTGTACATTTGAATATGAAGGGCACATGTGCCTGCAAAGTCATTTCCTTTTTCCAGCTGAATTACTGGTCTAGTGAAAGATATTTCTTCCTCCAAACCTGGCCTCATTTTGAGGCTGAAGGCTTTCTCCCCCCATCAGCTAGTTGCCAGGAAAGCGGAAGGGAGCATAGGATAAATGCTGACCTTAATTAAACAAATCTACCATCTAATAAAATTAAAACAGTTACTCTTCAGTGGAAGATTTATGCCTTTCTATAGTCAAAGCACTGGATAGTCTATAAAATATAAACAATATCTCAGCTTTAACCTTTTCCTAGGCCAGACTAGACAGTGTCCTTGGAATTCCTCCATGATCTCCCAGGAGACTCTGATAAGTCTTTCAAGATTTTAAAAAAAATTCTTTGTGATACCTAAATTGATGAACTGTGCACCCTAATGCTCTGGTACAGCTGAAAGAGCAATGCACTTGGAGAAGAGTTTGAGGTCAGAAGGGTGTTTTTATGAGAGGGTAGGGCTGTTATAGCTCATGTGTATGATGTATGTGAGTATGTTTCAAGCTCACAACACAATCACATACATCAAAGCTAAATTTAGAGACAGTGAATTATTCATTGCAACAGTAGTCAGCTAGGCTTATCCTAACTCTTGGGAACTGAGCACATCACCCCAGACAACACTAGTTCACACATACACATTGTTTTTTTCAGATCTATCTTTTTGGCTCCATGGTGAAAAAAATTGCATTGGTCAACCAATCTTCTTAAAGGTTTTCCTAAAGATAGGTAAAAAATCATATGTGTGTTACTTTCAGTTTTTAATACATTAAAATTCCATTTACCCCTGCCTCCAGGGATGCAGAAGTGACAGTTCAATTGAACTGAAAAAGGAAACATGAGAAAAAGAAAAGCCACAAGTACGACAGTTATTAGGATACTCAGGCAACTGTGACGTTCAGATTTCATTCCTGTCCTGTTCAAAGCAGACACTTGAACTGAGATGAAAGATAGTTCAAGTCCCTCCTCTAGATCCTGAGAGAAGCATGTTTAAGCATATGAACAAGATTACACAAGTTTATGAGAGGGATTATATGACATTGGGCCTGTGATAACAGAGAATTGGACTGAAAGACCCAAGAGGCTCCTCCAGCCCTCTGTCCCCATGAATATTTCCAAATCCAATTTACACATTTATTTAATACATAGATTATGTTCTAAGCCATCACCATTGCAAACATTAGCATTGAAGCCACATGCAGCACCGTTTCAAATCTATTCCTATTATTTAAAAGCACCCGCATTGCCAACATTATTTAGCTTACACATTTTCTTACAGCTTTATCACCAGTTTGCCCTAGGGACTGACACTAATCCTTATACTCAAGAGTTGGACTAATGAGCACAATGACAAATACCAGCGATGCTGTGCACAGGCCATCATCCTTCTGAGGATTTCTTTGTCCAAGGGCTTGTTACTGATAAGAGGGACCTTGCAAGTAGAAAAGGGGAAGCATATGGGACTTGCCTTGTGACCTCTGGAGAACCAAGGAATGAATTCCTGTGTCAAGCCTCTCAGTCCACCGCAGCACATACTTCTTCAGAACTAGGTGCTGAGATGGACAAGAACCTTCATCCCAATCCATCAGGCTTCAGAAGCAGCCTTCCCAACTTGCCATGGAAAGCTACTGACTGCCTGTTGCACTTTTACTTTGTAAAACAATTACATCTCTTTCAGAGATATAACAGTTATTCAGAAAACAAATATCTTTATCCTTTTCTTTGTGATTTTAACCCCACTCTTTTTTTAAACTTAGATTAATAGTTTACTTATGAAAAATCAATAGTAGAATATACACAGTGCACCCATTCCATGATCTTTTTGATTAAATTCCCCACACAAAGGAACATGGGAAGAAATAGAAACTCAGTATAAACGTTTGGATGTCTTGGATGGCTAAAATTCATCTGCAGTAAAGCAGCCAGCAATATCAATACTTACATTATCACTTATGTGTCATAGTCAACATGCCATTGTGTTGGGTGGGCCAGTGCTTGCTCCATGCAACTGGGATTTCAGACTATCTGAAGGAACATAACTCTGCATTGGTTATAGTTTGGGCTGGTACCTTTACAACGATCTTCCCAGCAGTGAAAGGCAGCTTGTAGCATGCAGTGGAAACTTTGCATTTAATGGAATGCAATTCTCTATTGACAGTTTCTATGGCAAAGACCAGACTCGGGAAATCACATGGTAAAGGGGTTCTTTGACATGACTTGAGATCTTGCTGGTGATTATGCACAGAGTGGGAATGCTGGGGGAATGAACTGCCACCGGTGCCACGACCAGGCAGTTTATGGTCATTGGAGACTGTGAATGTGATCTGCAAAAGGAGTGCCATGCGATGCTACACGGAGGCACGTTTCACAGGTTCCATTTCCAGTTTAAGGTCTATGTGGGATATTTACTGTTGGCACATCCCTTTCAAGACTGGTTATGTCTGCCTGCATTTTTCTGTTAAATTAGGAACAGGTTGTTTGTACATGGATTTACAAGCATTGTCACTGCTGAAATATGCATGCGACACACCAGCAGAGGTCAGCCACTGGTGCTGTTTATAAAGTCGCAAACTGGGCTTTGGGGAAGTCTGTCTATTTTATTTAGGGCTTTGCAGTCCTGATCTGAAGGGTAATAAATTATCTTTGTTTACATATCACTGAGTGTCATACAACATCTTGACAAAATGATGCATGTCAAGAAAAACAACTTTATTTAAGAGCATACAAGCAGAGAAGTCTAGTGGCAGACTCAGCCTTCATTTTCACCTTGTTTCTTCACATCTTTTGCATCAGTTCACCTACTCACTCTTCTCTTAGCATTCTGCAGTTCAAGATGTAGGATACGAAGATAAGCCATTTCATCACGAATTTTCCAGATGGTTTGCTTCTTCAGGATTTGAATGAAAGCTCATTTCCCTGTTGTCTAAAGGAATCTGCCCTGGTAGCTCTTGAGGAAACTGAAAACAAAACCAAAAAATTAACAGGATGCTAGTAGCGACTGTGTTCTTTACAGCCTCCTAATTCCTAATAAAAACACTGTTACTCACAAATGATTCTGAAGCGTTAAAACTATCTGTCCCTGAAAGTGTTCAGAATTATAACAACTACATTAAAACATCAAGTCTTATTCAAATAGGATTTGGTGGGGAGGTTTTTTTTTGGGGTAGGTGTAACACTGAAGCTACCAGAAGAGATGATGCTCATTAAAATCATCTAATAAAAATTTATCACTTTCGTTGTGCAGGATTAGTTGGCTAAGCAAGAGCAGGGGCACACAAAGAGACTGCATGTGACAAACCTGGAAGACCGGGGAAAACAGAAGCATACTTAAATGCATCAGAGTTCTTTCTGGTTTGGAGTACATGACAGAGAGAGGTCTTCTTTCTGGTCTATTTTAGGAATAAAAGTCTGCTTCTTCCTTTAGAAAAGTATATGCTATAGTGTAAATGTTATCCCAGGCAGTCAGGTATTTCCACTGCCCTCAACACATGAACAGTCAAAAAATAACATTTATGAATCGGGTTTACCATATATGCAATGTTTACCATGTGTGCTATGTTTACATTATAAGCTATTTCCAGTTCAAATACAGATTGCTTATACTTCATTGTGTTTGACCTGCAGTTTTATAGGAGGCACCTTTGATGCATGTCTCTCACTGCAATTAGAGTTTGGTCCCTCAGAAGAGACAGGGACCGTCAGGTGAGCGTGCTGTAGGACTCACACAAAGTACAAAGGTTTGGAGCAGCAAGTCCACTCAACAAGTGGAAGAATCTTCCTACAAAGGGGATTTTTAGCATTGCAAGAAACTCCAGTCATCTTATTTAACAACAGTGGTAGCGACTACTGTCTGCAAATCCAGTTCCCCTCTTCTCTAGAGGAAAAGAATGAAGAGATGTTACTTGCTAAATCAAAATTAATAATAAACCAACTCACCTGTACAGAATATTTTTCATCCACACAGCTCAAGCACTCCAGAATGATCCACGATACCATCTGTACTGTGCGGGCTGGGACTTTGGATTCCAGATGCCTCTAGTACTTCCTGATCCTGAGCTCAATTCCATTTCACCACGACAAGGGCACACAGCTCCCAGGCCAACACGATGCTCCGGATGTCGCAGTGCCAATAAAAGGACTACTTCTAGCTTCCACAAATACAACGGAGAGGAAAATCATTGAAGTTCAGACAGAAATAACACAGGGAGTATGGTCGCTTCCCAGACCTTCAGACCTCCCATTTCTCCATCATTGCTAGATGAAATGAAAAATTCCTATATAGTCAATGGCATCCCATAATGTTAGGGTGTTTGGGTATGTCCGTTGTGCTTTGGTTTGGCTTTTTCTCTTGGTCCAAATATGCCCACTTGCAGCTGCTTCATCCATGTGAAGTTGAACCCTCGATGCCATGGCACACTTGTGTGCACACCTTGTACAGCAGTACACAAAAGCAGCGACCAGTAACAGCCATTAGCAACTCCAGAAGATTTGCGCATTACTGAGTGCATTTGGAAGGGCTGCAGAGTGGACAGCGCTTTCACTGGCAAATTCTTGCCCGGAGATAACACTTCTGTCTCAGGCCATATGATTGATTCTCTCCAAACTTACACAATTGCATATGAATAACACATTTCTAATAATATTTTCCTTTATGAGGAATGTGGATATTGATATGTTACCCTGTTTATCCAAGATAATCTCAATACATGAATACAGCACTTACATCTTTTAAAACTTTCTGTGGCAGTGAGTTTTCCAAGAATACTGAAAACTGTCAAACTTCTTCATACTGTAAGTCTCAATATATTTTGGGTGGGAGGACATAAAGAGGTGTTATACAACTTCTGGAAATGTTCCAGTTTGAAAAATCATAATGTCTGGTCAAATCCCTTAGTTCTAGCACATTATTTGCATGCTGGTACTTCAACTTCTAAAATAAGGCAACCCAAGAGGTGAAAAGCTGCAGTTATTCACAGAAAAACTGTTTGCAAAATTTTCATTAGGAATTCCAGTCTCTGCAGGGGAGAATTTAATATCTGCTCTCCCCTGTCTCCCTCCCACAAAAGAGGTTTACCCCCAAAACAGCCAGTAGCTCAGGGATAGGATGCTCACAGGGGAGATGAAAAACACAGTAAAGTCTGTAAGAAGTCAATGTGCGCCCCAAACTGCATCCTTGGACTCAGGTGGAGTTCACCTTTCCTTGCCTTCCAAAGGGCTGTGCAACTGACTTCAAACTACCAATTTTTCATGAAACAAGAATTTTGTTTTCCTGTCAGCCATGACCATGATTTTATCCCAGTTCCTAGTGGGTAAGATTTCCTAACTGTAACACCCAACATACTCTCTCGCTCTTTCTTTTCTTCTCCATTTCTTCTTTCTGCATCAAGTGCCATCTGAAGTGACAGACAGGCAGCAAATGTGTCAGCCTTTTCAAACCCTACTGGGAAAAGCACTTGAATGAAAAGTATCAAAACCACACACAAAATATAATGGCATGCAATTAATTAACCTGTCAAGAGAAAAGCAGACATTATTGTTCTGATGAGCTTTTTAGATTGTGGGTTGCTTCCTCTTGCCAGGTGCAGCTGCAGTGATAGCAGGGGGGGAAGCTTACAAAAATACTACACTGCCAACCCTGAACAAAAACTGGCCTTCAGACAAACGGTCTGGGCACGCGCTCACTGAATACAAGAGCTTCTCTCCAGAAGAAATCAGACACAGAATGAGACAAAGCAAGAGAGGGTTTGGTTTTTTGTGGTTTTGTTTGTTTATTGGTGGGGGTTTTTTTTCTCTTTTTTGCACAGCTGGCACCAATACTATTTCTATTACAAACAAAAAAAAAAAACAAAAAAAAAAAAAAGAAAAAAAGAGTGCCTGGAGCTCAACCATAGCCAAATATATGGACATTTCAGGCTCAGTCCTGTGAAATACCGAGCAGCTCCTGCAGTGGGAACTGAGGATGCTCGATTGAGGGAGAGATCAGCAGAACATAAGACTACTCCGGTGAGGGCTGTTTGCCCAGGCTCCCCGTAGTAAACATGAATGTGGGACTCTGACAACACTCTTTAGCTTTATGGAAAATAAAAACAGAAATCTCAGTTTGTATACACTGTTTCATATGTCACTCTTGGGCTTTTACTTCCATTTCTGTATGGGATTTATAGCAAATATTAGTGTTTCCAGAGCTCATGCCTTGCTGTCATAGCTTCCTGATTTTTTTTTTCACTTGATTAATATTTTCATCTACTGTTTCTTTGATTATATAATATCCTAGTGCAGGTCTTAACAATTACCCACACTACCAGTTACAACTTACTTTTTTGACTCAATCTTTAAAAATTATCGGTGATTCAGAAAATTCTCTATGTTACATGGGGTTAAATCACTACCAAGATCGAAAGGCATTGTTGAACAGCTGCCATTATGCAAGTCTCCTTATTCCAGAGCCTTTCTTGGTCATAAGTTCATTGTAGGCTATTCATAAGATAAATTAGTAAGAAACATACAAGCCTTCAGGTACATATAACTGCAGTATCAGGGTGGAAGTTTCTCTGAAATTCAAAAAAAAAAAAAGAGTTATTTACGTATTATTCACCTTTTCAGATTTAAGCCATAAAACTACAGTTGAATCTCAACCAACATCCTGGGCTACAGATACACATTATACTCTGGGAACATATTCTCAAAGCTAGGTACTGAAATCATGCATAGCAAGAAGTTGGGAAGCAAGAAATATTGTTTGGAAGACTACCAAAATTTAAGAGGTTTTGAGAATACCTTTGTAAAAAACAGAGTCGTGGACACTTATGTCCCCACTGAAGCCCATCAGGCCAGCTGAGATGGAGTTTTCCTCACTGGGTAGAGGTCAATGTTTAAAAGATAAAGTTTTATTCCCTATGTTGCTTGTAGGGTTTTCATTAATCATTATGACTACTAGCAGGCTATCAAGTGATATAATGCTTCAGATACAAAGTGATGAGTAACAGTGTGAAAATTTAAGTTTCACGGCTTCATATTCACTAATAGTTTGTTTCAAGTGTATGAAAAATGATGCTTGATATGAAAGAGTACTCAAAAGTCAATTACTAAATCCCTTTTCATTTACCACTGGCTATTGATCCAAATACTCAGACGTTACAAATTTTTGTTCATTTTCAGATAGACCTGTGCCCACCCTAGAAGGACAGGTTGCTGGTATATAACAGCATTACTCAGTGTCACAAATCTATGACCACATCAGATAACCAGACAAGGAAAATAGAAAGTCACTACCTGTACTGGTTAAGATAAAGTATTTTTCTTATTTTATTTTACTTATCTGATAATAGTACTATGTGAAAACATGACTACATTTGTTTCCTGCAGTTCTGTGTTATCGAAATATGCATATTGCAAGAGGCTAAAAAGGTGACAATGTAACACTGTCATAACTGGTTTGGTACATGAGGTTCTAGCACTTTGCAGAGAAAGAATATAGGGTAGGTAGAAAACTTCCCTTATGGAAGCAAAATGAGCAAAAACCCTGTGTAAATAGATCCAGATATTAAACCATTTCGGTTTGGGGGTTTTTTGGCTGCAGAAATGACAGTGCATAAAATTGGTTCATGCAAGATACAGTCATATAAGATTTACATATATCAATGAATGCACATGGAGATCAGAAGCAGCCCAATTGAAAATGCAGGCCCATGAAAGGTAATAGAAGGCAACAAGGCAAGCAACACACAAGGGCAAAAGAAGAACATTTATCAGTCAAATGTGCATTTACAAGGCCCACTAGGGAGGCATTAGGCCATTAGATAAGACTCAGTGTGGTACACGTACCCATCTATGTGATATAACAGCAACAGCCTGCACAAGCAAAGACCTCTTCCCCTCATTTCATTCAGATCCAGGCTGCCTGAAATGCTAGCTGGTATGACACTCTTCCAAAATATAAACTGATTCAGGCTTGTACTCCTTCAGTGGCTGATCATCGCCACACACAACCCAATTATGAATGCACCTGCACTGGTATAACAGAATAACTTAGTATGACTCCATGGAGTTTCATGCTGTTAGAATTGAGACCAGAAACAAACCTAATGTCATCAAACTGAGGAAATGGGAGAGTAAGCCAAAAAAGTAACCTAGCCCGGCAATGTCAGACCCTTTAAAATGGTGACTGTGCAAATCTTCTGAAGTCAGTTCAACAACACAGAGGTTTCAATAGGGCACGTGGTTAAGAATCTTGCTGACCCAGGAATAAAAACATTGATTTTGGTAATGTGATGCTGACTCTGTGTCCCCTGCATGTGTGTAAATTCTCTCAATGTGCACAGACTGCTGCTGTATTGTTCTGCAGCTACTAAGTGTAGTAAATTTGTAGAGAAGCAATAAAACAAGCTCTGAAATCCAGTGTTACGTGATCCAAGGTTCAGGTTGGGACAGGAACCTTAAGATCTTTCTTTAGTTCAAAGCAAGTCTAGGAAGGCTCATGAATTTAGAAGTGCCCAGCAAATGTATTCAGTGCAGGCTTGTAAGATACAAACACACAATGAGATGCTGGTCTTGAATCATCAATTAATATTCTCTTACATGCTTACCTCAGAACTAAGCATGAAATGAACTTCAAAAAGGTGACAGTGTACATAAGAAAGCTCCATTTCTCCCATGCCTCTGTTAAATTTCTCCACAAACCTATTGGCATGACAAAAGTGTTTATTACACGAAATCTGGACTGTATATGTGCATCAAGTTATTGGAAACTCTTCTTATACCAAACCAGCCAAACTGAAAGTACTCAGTTGTTACTGTAAAGCAGACATGTTGAAGACAGGTTGGTGTAACAGAGAAGGTCGGTAAAATAAAGCTTTCCCAGCTCTCCCCAGGGAACTTCTAAGACTACAACACTGCCATTTTTAACATACCAGCTGGAATAACTTACAGGAGACTGCAAACAGCTGTTGCTACTTCTAAGTTTTAGTTTCATAACAGGACTTCTAATTTCTGAGAATAGTACTATTAATTACACCAAATAATGTAGCTGAGTACAAGGGGAAAAGTAAACACAGCCTTATTCAACCTCTGGTAATATTCTTATGTGAGATGCAACTCAAGTCGATGAAATGCCAGCAGAAATGTTTTGAATTAATGGCATTCATCTGATTAGAAGCTTTATTTTGATCTTCAGCATGAATTTGCTCTAAACCTCAGGCTAGATTTGAGAGCAGCTTATCATATGTGTGCTAACTAGCTCACAGAGGAGACAGGAGGAATTCCCAGGTTGGAAGGGAGGAAAAGGAAGACTCACATACTTGATACAGAAAAACAAAACATTTTTTCAATTTGGTGTTCTATTTATTTTTTTAAAAATAAGTTACCTGCAAAAAGAGCAGTTTGATTTAGTTCAGAGGCTTGCCGTCACCATGCAGCACTACAACACTGAAGGAGTACTTCTTCAGAATTTCATCTTTCTTCTATATATATATTTTGGACAGTAGGTCCAAGTCATGGATAAAAACACTGCGAGGCACAGATTTTATTTTTTTTAAATTTCCTCCTGTCCTTAGTGTGTAAATGTTCTTGTGTGTGTGTGTTTGTATATTCTGTGCAGTTCTTACATTTTCAGTCCACATCGTTAATACAGAAAACCTCTGAGTAATATAATACCCCCTTTCATGTTTTGACTGCTGTAACAGAGATTTAACCGCAGTCACTGAAAAAGGAAATGAAACCCAGGTTTCAAAGGTTTATTTGTTTTCTCAACTTGGTAGACTGAGAAAGAAGTAAAGAAGAAGCAAGAACCCATCAGGACCTTCAAAAACAATGCTAGGTATTGGAATGAAACAGAAGAATAGGATTCAGTCTGCCTGAAGGAACATGCCTACAAGGGGGAGCTGCAGTGTATCTTTAAATGGTCTAGCCTGGGTGTCACCAGCAATCTACAAGCTCCCTTAGGTCAAAGTGAGATGTTCTTAGCACTGCAGTGTAGAAACACACCACACATAAGTGTAATTCACTTTATCTAGAGCTGATCTTATGGTGTTTCCCCTAGGAGGAGCATCCTGATTTCTCAAATAGACAGCCTGGTTGGTAAAAATGGGGCATAGACAGAATATTTGCTCTGATCATCACTACTGATTTAAAATAATAGCCAATCACACATGTTTTGGCAGTCCCTCAGGCCACAGTCAAAACCACGTTTTCAATAAACATCTACCACCTTCCACAGAAAGATTAGGATGGGGTATATAGTTTAGAATCAGGTCACTAGCAGTACATACATCAGATCAGAGGCTTGTTCCATTGCACCAGCATGTCCACAGGTGGTGAGTTAATAACGAAAATTTGTGAAGAAGGAACTTATCACAATTACCATAGCTGGAAAACATGAAATGAAACAAGTGTTTCCTTCTGTCAGTGCAACAGCTTTGGGAATTGTTGCACTGGTGCATTCAGCAACAAAGGACAGAGAGAAAAAGCTGCTGTTCAGAAGATAGAATCCCTCCCCAGCAGATATACATAACAAAAAAAAAGCCATTGCTACTGGCTCCTCTGTAACTTCCAAAATATGCTAGTTTCTCTATTTAGGATGTTTTATAAGTACGTCTAAGGAGAAACCATATTTTCACTAGGAACACTGAAAAAATATATCATCATATCTTTAACCTGACCATGCCATTGGCAATTAATTTGTTTGCTTCCCTAATGAAAAGGTAAATAAACATGACATAAATATTTAATCTGCAATCTTTCCCTCTTGCCAATACGTGGTTGGTTTCTCATAGCAACAACAGCCATGCCATTGTCAACAACAGGCCACTTGAGTTACTGCGAGCCTGGACTAATTCCACTCAACGTAACAGTCCTACGTCTGTCCTTCACCGTAGCTGTTTCCCTGGTGCCAGCTGGAAGGATTGCTCATGGTGGTTCTGCAAGCCAAGGGTCGGCGAACAATCCCAGTCACAATCCCTCCCACCTCCTCTGGCTCATCTCCCCTGGATGCTTCTCCTACAGCGATGCAGGAGCAAGTGGCAATGCACACACAGATAGCTATGTGCCCTCCAGAAAGCGTTGAGCAGAAATAGCTCTGTGACAATGAAAAACAGAGGGGACAAAAACCCAAGCCTGTTCAGCAATTTCAGAAGCTAGTCCAGATTCAAAGCAGGGTGTCAGGCGCAGCATCTGACTCACCATCCTCTCACTGGGATGGTATTAAGCCTTTTATCTTGTAGCCCCTAATGCATTCTCCCTTTGGGCAATCAGTCATGCAAAGTCCCTGATTTCATTCTGCAGATGATCATGCTATTTATCAGTGATCCAATTTTCTGCACATGACCTTCTCTTTAATATCTAGTTGGCCTTGGTCAAACTCCCAATTAAAGATTCTTCCTTCATCAGTAAACTGTTTATATACCATTTTTTTAGCGTAATAGCACATCAATCAAAACTCCAGCAGTCACTAAAAGCAGGTTTCACGCTCCATACTAGGTCGCTGTTTGTTTCCCAAGCTGCCTATAAATTTCGCAGCTCAACTAATAATGCATAAGAGCACTTAAATGTGAATAAAATTATAACAAACTAAACTATAATAGCTTTTTATTGCAGTTTCTGTTACAAGTGTCTGGAATCCTGGAAATATTACCGATCAAATCACTATTATTGCAAATAATTGCACGTAACACAGTGAATTATTCTCTCTTAGCATTTGACTGCAAAAGAAACTGACTACATAAATTATCTGGAGGGTTTCAGAAGACAAGGATTTAGTCAGAAATCAATCAGCATATATGTACTTTGCATTTAATAACAACAAACCGTCAGTGCAGGTAGAAAATTTCCCAAGTTAGATTTCAGCATAGTTACTAGCCTGTTAGAAGAATACAAAATCTGATTTTAAAAATCTCTGTGACCAATTGACTACATGTGTCAACTTGCCTTGAAAGATTAACTTAATTATGTAGAAAGAGGAAAAACAGAGCTGGTAGGATTGGTAGGATTTAAAACTCTTTGATGTATATTTCTTAAGTGCTGAGATAGGGCACTTGAAACCACATATAATACTATGAAAATGTGCTATTTAATGTAAATGTCATGCACACATCATCTTTGAATGGAAAGTGTTATGAAATCCTTGACCAAGCTGAAAGTTATCTCAAATAGGTCTTATTAAAAGATGTTTTCTTACATCTTGTTATTGTAGGACTAAAAATATCTCATCAAAGATAGTGGGAAATAAGCTTATGATGAAAATCTGTTTTCTGCATTAGCACCTATGTGTTTTCTTCTTAGCTAATAAACTCCATTTTTCTTGGGTTCCAAGGTTCACGTGGACAAATTAAGAGGTCTTAGACACCCCAGATGACTTACAGTCCCCAAACCCAGCAAAATTATGGTCTAAAAAAGCCTCCTCATCTCTCACCAGAGTTTGGAGATGCCTCAAATTACCAGTGGACTTCCTAGTGTGTCTTTATCATTTTCTGGGCATTTGGAGATATGCATATCCTCCTTACTCAGAACAGCCCCATTTGGAGAATTCTGAGGGCTCTGTTCTGTTTAAGCTGACTGGGATTCCAGAAAATAGACATTCTCTCAGATTTATAGCATGTACCCACAGAATTCCTACCTTCTAGCCTCTCTCAGTCAATAGAAAAAGTCAGGCAAATTTCAGATACCACTTAACTGACCCATAAAGATGCCTCCTTTAGAACTGAACAGGAAAGTGGGCATTTGTCTCCACTGTTTATGAAAGGATATAAGCATGACCGAACTTCTGTGTGGACACCAACATTTGAGCAGATGTCTCTCATCTTCACATCTAATGCACTCAGGATACTAATACCATTGAAATGACTTGTAGATACTTCATATACAGAGAGTAGATTTCATAAGGCAGTAGATTTACTATTGATGGCAATTCTGGTTAGATCTGTAAGGTGTAATTTACCCTAATTTTGAGGGGAGAGGGAGGGAAAATACAGATATAAAATTCACATCACACGAGGAAAGTCTGAAATTATGAATATGAGATTTTACATTGAAGAGAAAGTTCAGAATTTTTGAATGTTTACAGCATTGTAAAATTTCACTAAAAAAGAAAAAGGGAGGTCAAAATGAGATTATTTCCCCCCTGAAATATTTATGGCTAGCCTGTATAACAATCTTTAGATGTCCTTGAATGTCCTTATTTTTTTTTTTTACTTTCAAATCAAAATGTTTGTCTCAGACCCTGAAGCATAACTGAATAGTTGCTGCTTGTTGCATCTCAGGATATTTGTAGCTGTAAAATTATGTCAAAAGAAAGAATTTTGCTAAGTGAGGCATTAAAGGAAATTGTAATATAAGGGCAGGTCTTAAAATATTTTTTTCACAATGTATTGTTTAAGCTGGATCAGAAGAAATTTTTGTCAGAAGAATAACATTGCAGTTTTATCAGGGCATGAAACAAATGTGCCATCTTAATTTGACCTTCAGATACACTCTATTTGGTTGAATGACTGGCTGCTTACTCCTTTCTATTTAAAAGGCCGATACACAACCTGGGGTAGAAAAACAATCAGTTAATAGAAAACGGACAAATGACCTTCTATACTAGAGTGACAAAGTATTGTAATGAACAAAACCTCTTATTTTAGATACAAATTAAGAAATATTTTGCTCCAGAGCAACAGTGCAAAGAAAAATTTAAGAGAAAAACATCTTTTATATAGTATGATTTTAGGAGTGCTTATCACCCCAGGGACCAGTGATATTTCCTTTGACACTAGCACAATTTTATTTAATGGAGACAAAGGTGATTTGCTGGCTACTGTTCAAACTAGACATCATGATTCAGAGAACATGAGTTTTGAAGGTCTCCCCAGAGAATTACCAACAAGACTGGCTTTTCAGGGAACAATCCCTTCAAGGGAAACTTGGAAAGTGTCTTATTGCCCATGCTCACGTATGAAGCCTTTTAGAAGACCTGAGGGCTGAGAGTGGCATCTTCAGAGGGACAGCACGCTGCTGAGAGCAAGGGTGACTGCAAATGTAACCAACTTTCTTCTTGGGCCACAGTGCGTTTTGTACGAACATTAGCAAATCATCACCACACACGTCTTCACCTAAGCATGTTTTAAAAATTGAGGAACTGTCACTAATATGGTCAAATGAGTTTACTTACAGGATGACCTCCTCTAGTTTCCCTCCCTTGCCACGCTGTCGCTCCACAGCTAGGTCTAGCATCTTCATTAGTCATTTACATCATTTTTCAGATGAACGTCTCTAACTTACTAGTACTGACCACATTTTCTGGTTTACCCACACCCAGCTTCAGCTGGTTCCTTCCCACTTTGACTACTGAACTACTAACAAAGGCTAATCCCTGGGTTCTCCAGCTACAACACCACTGAATTAAAAGATAAGAAAAGGAGCTATGGACCATAAAGTTACTTTTATGAGGGGAAAATGCTATAACCAGAGTCTTTTTCAAAGAGCTTCTTCATGTTTTCTCCACCATATAAATGCTTTCAAAATATACAGTGCTGCTATTACTGTATCTAAATCCAAGCTCAAGCTATTCAGGATAGCATAGAAAAACTCATTACAAAAAACACCTAAGCACAATATTCAAGCCCTATAAAAAACACACTCCTGAACATTTTTATGAACTGGATTCACAAAATAAATACATTTAACTGTAATACAGAGTGGCCAAATAAGGCAGCACATTAATAGTCCCCTTCATAATATTTAATAAATGAGTCAATAATAATATTCAAAATTAACCTCCTGTTTCCTAGATGTGCTAATATTGCTACATTTTCCTAAGCTAGATATACTCTATATTACTGTGACATATTTTGCATTTCTTCTTTTAGTTAAGTAGGACTCTATATGGATCTAACATTGGCAAAAATAAACCGATGAATGGAAAATTGTCACCTCTTTAATATACCCACAACAGATGGATGGTTATTGTGTTGCTTGATGAACTCTTCTTATGTGAGAAATAGCTGACCAGTATAAACTAACAGGAGTAGATTTATAACCACTGGTGTAGATGTTAGGTGAAATATTGTCCCAATGGAGAGAAAAATTAATTTTTCAAATTGCTGACCTTCAGAACTGCTGATAAGTACATCTATTTATACCTCTAGGTTTAGAGCATATGAAAGACACTGACTTGTTGCCTGGCACATGCACCTTTAAACTCTATATTCTCTTTTTTGTTCTGGAACAAATGAAGAAAATACGAATGGAAGTTCAAAAGAAGTCGACGTTGCATTGTAGATACCTCTTTAAATCTTCAAAGCTAAGAAATTATTAGCAATTAGGAATTAGAAGCATTTAAGTAATAAGGCTCAAGTATATATCGTATATTTTTGCCATCCTTTAAAGGCATTACTTCATTCTCTATTTAATTATGTTTTTCATATAATTAAATGGGATCTGTGATGCTTTCCCTTTTACTTTTACATCCCAGCCTACTCATACACAGACTGCATCTTCCTATGGAGTTATCAACGCAAGATAATGCAAAGCAAAACAAAAATACAGTAAGTAGTGCTTGCCTTGAAAGAGGAAAATAAAAGCAAAATTCGGTACCTGATGAACGACTTTTTCTATTGTTTCAAAAGTGAGAGCACACCATGGAAGAAAGCACTCTGTTTTCTTATTTAATTCAGTCAGTAAGCCTCCCAAGGGGAAAGGATCTCTGACTTACAAACTAGTGCCTCAGGAGTTCTTAGAATTCTTGAAGTATTTAGTTGCTTTAGTCTCCTTGTCCTTCATCCTCAATCTTCACATAAAAAAACAGCCTGAGTCTTCACAGGCAGGTCGACGTGTGAGTTAAAACTGCTATGGCTTTAATTTCCTGCTTTCCTGCTTCTCATATGACAAATGGGGATTAATTATCTATAGCTTCAATGGTGCTAAAATGTACTTAGAAATAATATCTGACAAAATCAGCCAGAAGGTAACAGTAAGAGTGCTCCTGTTCAGACCTTTTTCTTTTGCAATGCAAAAATATTTTCTGTAGAGACAGGAATTGACTTCATCTGGGGGATGTATTTTTGTAGTGCAGTGGTGCAGCATTGTTTGGTTTGACTTTTAAATTTGCTTTCATATATTGAAAAGTTCTGAAGTTCAGTGGCATTGATCTTCATTTTAACTGTAAAGTAAAAATCACATACATTTATCATAATTCCATGAAATTTCTTTCTCTTTCTAGGGAAGCTTTTCTTTGTCTCCCTCATACAGATTGTCTCCACCTGCTTACAAATATTTAACAGCAATCAATAGACATTAGAAGGCTAGGTGGTCTTCCTTGCAGCAGAACAGAAAATATGCAAAACATGTTCTTGCCCTTTGAGACACTATACACCAAGAAGGCTTTTTGAGCATGCTAAATGAACTAAGATCAAAAATATTCAGCTCTAAAATTTCTCATGAAGAGCTACTACATTTGCAACACACTTTATTATCCTATTTTCATCTTTCTCAGGGTTTGTGGTGTTGAAGGTGGCATTTCTGACTGACCATCAAATCCAGCAGGGAGTCAGTGGAAATAAAGGAATCCATTACACCTCTTATATTCATCAGGTAGTGCTAAAGCAGCATCCCATCCCTTGTTTCATGTGCCACCAGTCAGTAACAGGGCTGAGGCGTCTCTGCATTTCACTGTTCAAAGGTAACAGGATCAAAAGAAAGCCCACCCTGAACCACCTCAGTCCCTGAGCAAAAGGGCAAATTTATTTGCTGTCAGACGGGCTATTTCTCCTCATCTTCATGCATCTTCTTAAAATATGGGGGGAAAATGAGAGAAAAAGCAACTGTTTCCCTGACATTCACCAAATCCCTGTTTTTTACACAATTCTCTCCAGAACTATGTTCTCCTGCAGGTCTTCTCAATGAAACATAGCTGATTGGTAGGTCAGGGATCTGCAAAGAGTAAAAGAAGGTCAGAGAAGCCAGGAACAAGGAAAACTGCAGCAGAAGGGAGCAGCAGGGTCTAACAGTACAAGCCATTCATGAGTGACCATCATTTAGAAAGTTCAAGCAGTCTGGTGGCATGGGGAGTCAAAAGCATGTCCCATGAAATAAGTACACAGGATATGGGGAAAATTCAGCCCATAAAACACCTACATTTATGCCCATGATGTGCTACCATCTGGCCTTCAGGGTACATTACTATAGTTGAGTAAGATAATTCAGCAGTAAGGATAATACTCTATAGTGGATGCTTCTCAGCACGGACATGACATGGGCATGATACCATGACACCAACCAGAATCCCTTACACAGGACAACATGAAGACAGGGAGATCACCATTCTGGGAACATACACTTCAGTAAGGGGCTGAAAGTGAAGATGATGATGGACTACATAAAAGTAAGAAAAAATTAAAAGGAGGCAGGGAAACGTTTCTGCCATTAACTATGAAGTTTACATACAAGATATTGTATGAGATTTTGAGAAAGCCTCAGATGACAACAGATGATGTTTACATTATTTCAATTTTAATTGACTTTTTTTATGAATATATCGCTTGTCTATTGCTCCATTTGCCATACAAACAAAGAATAAAGGAAGAATTTTAAATACTTGCGTTGACTGTGCATTTTCTTTTTGGTACTGAAATGGTTGCCTTTCATAATTTCATACTTCAGTTGACTCACTATGATACTCATTATGAAATAATAAAACTGTGAAACAATGGTTTATACAAAACATACATTTCTGCTGTGGTCCCTTGAGAGACATGCTTGGGGCTAGATATAAAATCACCTTTCTCTTTAGAAGGCTTTGGCAGAATTATATTTAAAGTTGAATAATTTCTTCTAAATTGTTTGTTAATGCACCAATACACACAAAACAACAAGGGCTAAAATGGGAATACAGCTTAACATTGTGAACATTTAGAAGTACTGGTATGCCTCTGTTCTTTCCTCCTACCTGCTCTGCAGACAATTCTGTAACATACATTTGAAGTGACAGTACGTATACCACCATTTAAAATTACCGTCTGTATATAGACATGTATACACGCTTATTTCACGTATATGCTTCCAAGAAAACTTGCTATATATGTTCTGGTATAATATCTGGAATCCTAAGCCAGTGACCTTTCTATATGAAACAAATTTCTCTCTCTGTCTCTACTGCATTAGGACAGATCCCATGGTTAAAAGAAGAGGAAGTAAACACAGAAGAAATGCTGCTGGCTCATTTGAAGTTACCAAAGAACCCTGCTCTGACTGGGATGGACCCATGATTTCACCTATCAGGGAGATCCTGGGTACCCTCTGCCACTCGTACAGTCAGCAGCAGTTTTCCTTCCAAGCAACGGATACCATAAAATGTCGAAAAGTCTGATAATTGATTATGGGAAAGATAAGAGATGAGAAACCAGAGTTTTCTTCACCTCCTTCTGAAAATGTGAGAAGAGCTGAATCTGTGGGCTCTCCACTGTCCCTCCAGCAGGGAAAGGCATATTCTCCATCCGCTCACCTTGGGCAGCGGCTCAAAGCCACAGTTTATTTTTAAAGACTTTAATAATAGAAGGCTGAAATAACCTTCTGAGGACTGAATGGGTCGGATCCAGCGTGCGGATCTGACAGCACGATAACGAACACTGCTTGCACACTAGTAACAGTCGGAGATACCTTGAAGTAAGCTTGATTGAAGTCCAGCAGCCAAGCGCTGTGTGCGTTTTGAAGGCGACCTCTCAGCCTGTGGCTTCCCTCTCCTCTGCCCAAAGCACCAGCTCAGTGAGCAGGTTCTGAAGCAGCTACAGCCAAAGCACTGTGACTGTTAATTGTGGATAGAAAAAGCTATTACAAGTGCATGGGGAAGAGGAAAATCTCTGAAGTCTCAGGCATGGGGAGCTGCTAAAAGAGAAACACAAAATAGCTTTAAGCAGCAGTATTTCCTCTCATAAAGCAGAAAGACAGCAGGCACCAGTGAATGTAAAACGGGTAACAGCAAGGAAACAATCCAGTTTGTGCTTGTGCCGTTGATAACAACTTGGTTTGCACAAAATACATAACCCTGCATATTCTTTGAGTATATGAAGGCTTGTCAAAACAAAATCCATATTTAAATCTACAAAGAAGGTCAATTCAGAGTTAGGGATCCTGCAAAAATGTCATTGTAAAAGGCAATTTCACACCAGCCAGTTCCCTCTATAGCAAAAGGAGCACTACCAAGGAATCACTCTCTCCACTTGCTACATAATGTTCCTCAAAAGACTATCCTCTGAATTTGGCTGTGGTTTCACAAGGAGCACTGTCATTCTGACTTTAATTTTCCTAGCTCATAAGCTTTTTAAGTCATCCATTTCCAAATCCAATTCACAGCACAGCTGCGCAAGGCTTTGTGGCAAAACAGCAAAGGGAGCAATGCAGGAGGGGAAATCATGGGCCGGTGACAAAGCAGGACTACCACAGGCCAATATCACACATATGGCTTTGTCTGATAAAACCTTGGCTATGGTTGGTTAATGAAATTCCTGAATCTGGGTGATGAAATCTCCTCTCTACTCCCACCCCACACCTTAGTCAATAGGGGTAGTAAATAACATAGCAAGCTTCAGGGCAAACAGGAGCTGCTGCATCAGAAGTCTTCCCCCTTCCTCACTGCAGCCACCCTGTGCAATCCCTATGGCCTTCCACAGTGACGCACATCCTGAAACACCCAGCAAACAACAGAAAACTGAACAGTCATATTTCAGTAACATTTACTAGAATAATCAATCTGTCACAGAATGATTAGTACTCCCTGTGTAATATACTGAGCATGTTACATTACCTACACTGACAAGGATGCTAAACACAGTGTTTGCCCCTACAATAAGCACCTACAGCCAGTGAGAAATAATAAATGTCAAAAGGGATACGATGGAGGAGAGCACATGAACAAACAAATGTAACCAAACTCTTAATCTCTCCAGAGTGAACCAGATATGATTGTGATTAGGAGATACATAGGTCTCAGTCCTGATTTAGTACAGCGAAAGCATCATCATCTTCGGTGGGGAACAAGGAGTAGTGGTGAATGGAGTTAAATCCAGTTGGTGGCCAGTCACAAGTGGTGTTCCCCTGTGCTCATTACTGGGGACAGTTCTGTTTCATACCTTTACCAGTGATCTGGACAAGGGGATCAAGTGCACCCTCAGTAAGTTTGCAGATGACACCAAGTTGGGTGGGAATGGTGACCTGCCTGAGGTCAAGAGGACTCTGCAGAGGGATCTGGGCAGGCTGGATCAATGGGCCAAGGCCTGTTGTATGAGGTTCAACAAGGTCAAGTACAGGGTCTTGCACCTGGGTCACAACACCCCATGCAACACTTCAGGCTTGGGGACAAATGGCTGGAAAGCTGTCTGGACCTGGGGGTGTTGGTCAACAGCCAGCTGAATATCAGCCAGCAGTGTGTCCAGGTGGCCAAGAAGGCCAATGGCATCCTGGCCTGCGTCAGGAACAGTGTGGCCAGCAGGACTAGGGAAGTGAGTGTGCCCCTGTACTTGGCATTGGTGAGGCTGCACTTCAGTTTTGGGCCCCTCCCTGCAA
>NW_010242939.1:3432-9432 GCF_000690775.1 Eurypyga helias | reverse complement strand
GCTAACTTCTTTATCTCCCCTACAGGTGTACATCACTCCCTACGGATTGGTCACCTCAGTGTCTCACCAATTCTGGAAGAATTGTGGATTATTTTAGAAAAGTAATGTGCCAAAACTCCGACAGAGTGCTTTGGTGATTGTACAAAAAATGCTTTTGCTTGTAATGTAGTGTGTGAAAGTCTTTGCATTTCTCACACACTATAATACTTTCTTTTATCAGGTGAATGAAGCTACAAATGCTTCCCTGTGTCCCCTGGAGAACTACATTCTGTCATTCTGCTGCCACCTACTGGGAGAATTGACAGCATCTCATTTCAGGTATTTCTGAAATCCCAGCCTAGTATTTCAGTACCCACATAAAACTGCTACATGGATAAAATACTGGCTTTCAGGCATCATCCCTGAAACAGAACTGTGCTATGTATTTTTAAAATTAATTTTAAATAAATAAAAATCAAGTACATGTTGGGATACAGTTTCAAAAGAGTTATCTCCTTTTTGGTAAGAATTCTCATATACGAATTTTCTCTATACATGTTAAAAGTTACAGAATTAGATCTGGACTGGCAAAATTACCTCCCCTAATATAGCAAGTTCTTCTGAAACCATAGTTTCTAATGCAAAGATCAGCCATGGTTTTTGCAGATAAAAAGACCAACTACTTCAGCAATGTTTCTGGATGTGCCTGCTTTTCTTTATGACCTTTTAGCAAACCTAATACAAACTGATTTATCAGAAAGGGACAGTGTGGATGCCCCATCCTTGGAAGTGTTCAAGGCCAGGCTGGATGAGGCTTGGAGCAACCTGGTCTAGTGGAAGGTGTCCCTGCCCATGGCAGGGGGATTGGAACTGGATGGTCTGTAAGGTCCTTTCCAACCCAAACCATTCTATGATTCTATGAACAGTTTGGGCAAAACATCTACCATTTCTGTAGCCCTGCTGGAGTTCTGTGCCATGAGTATATGTTTCAGTGAAAACACGGACCTTTTTTTAGAAGAAATATATGAAAGTTCAATAGTAAATCTAGCATTAAAACAACAGCAGTATATATTTGGTCTCCAGGCTGCCTCTCCTTCATCAGTGTTAAAGGAAACCCTCCAGATAGGTTATCTGGAGCTCATAGGCAAGTCAGACACACATGGCAAGATCAACACAACAGGCTTATTGTCTTGCTGCAGACATTGTTCAAGCACAGGGTTGCTCTACCATGTCGTGGTTTAACCTGGGCTAGCAGAAAATGCCACTCAGCCGCTCGCTTACCTCCCCCCCTCCCCCAGTGCAAGAAGAGAGTCAGAGGAAAAGACAAGGAAGGTCGTAAAGCTGAGATAAGAACTATTCAATAATTGAATATAAATTAAAATTATAGTGATACTACTAATATTAACAATACTACTATTAATAAGTAATTGAAATAATAGAAAACAGAACATATGATACAATTGCTCACCACCTGCCAGGGTGACACACAGCCAGGTCCTGAGTAGTGAGAGCCCGAGAGCGATAACAGGACCCGGAAAAAGCCAGTCGACCCCCCAACTCACTAACATAGGAACCTGCCCCATCACTAACAACCATGCCAAGAGTTAACAAAGGACCTAATAACCTAGCTATCAAGCTAGCCCAAGTCTTAACAACAACCCCCCAAGCCACTTCCCTACAAAGTACTGCGCGAGGTCCTGAGTAGTGAGAGCCCGAGAGCGATAACAGGACCCGGAAAAAGCCAGTCGACCCCCCAACTCACTAACATAGGAACCTGCCCCATCACTAACAACCATGCCAAGAGTTAACAAAGGACCTAATAACCTAGCTATCAAGCTAGCCCAAGTCTTAACAACAACCCCCCAAGCCACTTCCCTACAAAGTACTGCGCGTGTGCCCTGAGCCTGATGTACCATAGGATGAAACACTCCCTGGGCCAGCCTGGACCAGCCAGCACTGTGGAGAAAAGCAGCTCTTTCCTGCCTGAAACCAGCACAGATGAGTACCCCCAAACAGACACCATCTTCATTACCTTTTACTACCTTTCTCTTGCTTCCCCCTCCCTAAACTGGCACACACACTTTTTCACTACTGGCCCCGTTCTGCTAATTTTACACCTTTATTTGGTACTTCAGTGAGTCCCCCAGTAAGCCACTTTCTTCACTTTCTGTTGTTATCTTACATTCAAAGGGTGTCCCAAGACTCCCCTTTCAGGGTATGTAATGCCCGGTAGCTCCTCCTGCCATTACCTCCTTACATTAGACACAGGTTAGGGCTGGCCAGCCACTTTTCCTGATCCATTATCTGCAACATCCAACAGTTTCTCTTGTTATCCCACCAGTTTAGCCTCAGGCTGTGGCTGGCCACCTACCTGCACGCCTTAACAACCTGTTGTTCTAAAATCATAAACCAATGTGAATATACAAAAATACACCTTATGAAGGCTTAAGCTGTGAATTCGCAGCTGGTGTTCTTAGACATCCCACCTATACCTATTGCACACAGTTTTTTGTCACGGGTCTGATTTACTGGGATCTCAGTAAGCCTGATGAAGCTGGGAATGCTCCTGTGTGCCACAAGCTGGTCATGTGAAGGCTCTTGACGCTGTCACAGACGTTGTTTATTTAGCAGTCCAACAAACTGTGGGTGTACTGGCGCCTCCAGACCAGTCCAGTTACGATTGTTCCACAGCCATTGCACAAGCACAGTGTGCTCTAAACTGCTGCTGAAGCTGAGAGTACCTGCCCCGTGCCCCTGCTCATGACACCTGGCAAAGGTTACACCTTGTAACCACCCCGCACTGTGGATTCACTGGAAGCAAGGGCACTAGGACAAGCTGTATGTTCTTGGCACCAACAGAGTTCTCACTGCGTCTTACAGCTTTACAAACATTCTGTTTTGAATTAGTAAGAAATAAACACTGAGCAAGGTAGGTAACTCCCCGTTACACAGTGTCTGTAGCAATTACGTGGGACATTTTGAAGCACGAGTTTCTCAAATAATGTTACAGCTACAGGACTGTATCTTTGTATTGAATGAATGACAGAGATCCTTTCAGGGTGTATTAGCGAAAAATATGAAGCCTGTCACCCTCCAAGGCAGTGACTAATGATTAGCTGGTCATATAGCCTGCATTTACTGTCTTGTGATCTCATAGTGGAGAACTCATCCCGTTTATAATCTACTAAGATGGCAGTGGACTTGGTGTGTGTGAGATAAGCAGAAATGCAGCCACATGAACAAAAGAGACAGGCAATCTTATGCACAGGAAAGGGCAGGGTGAATTTTAAGATTGCTCTCCAACATTTTCTTCAAACGAGTCAGATTTCATTTCTTCATAGTCCTTCTCCAGGGCAGCCAGGTCTTCTCGGGCCTCTGAGAATTCTCCCTGCTCCATGCCTTCCCTAAGATACCAGTGCACAAAAGCTCTCTTGGCGTACATCAGGTCAAACTTGTGGTTGAGCCTTGCCCGAGCCTCTGCAATGGCTGTGGTGTCGAAATTAAAAGAGCTACCATTAAAAGTGCCTTTAGTAGCTTAATTTATTTCAACCACTGATTGTTCAGGACCTATTCTCTGGGTATTTTTAATTCAATTTCACACGTGAAGAATTAACTTGGTACTCAAGAGGACTCGGTACTTCCTGCATGTTAGACTAAATTAATCTGAGAAATCCTTCTCCTACATACACTTCTGTAATCACGGCTGTTCAGTCAACAGCCAGTTTCTAAAATGCTGAAAGTCCCTTCCAACCCAAACCATTCTGTGATTACGTTCTTGTCTCCTGGTGCTAAGGCACCAAACCTCGACTTTCTGCCAGTCATTTGTTATCCGTGTGACCTCTGGTCATCTGATGAGAGACAACTGTTCTTCAGCCTTTCAGCCGCCTACGCTATGGGCCAACACTGGTGTTCTGCATCCAGCAAAACCCAGAAAAGCGAACTATGACTTGCTCTCGTACCTGGAGTTACTAGCAGAGAGTTCACGTATGCGTGGCACACACACACGCATGTTCTCCCTCTCACCAAGGCTTAAACAGTAGGATCCCCATGGCTATGTCTTCTCCCTCCACGATATAATGGGAGCGCAGAGAAAAACACAGCTAAAGATAAATACCAGGTACTTTATTGGTGGTAGTACTGGTCTTGGCCATCCCAAGGTACACAGAGACACTTAACATATTTAAAAAAAAAAAACCAAACAAGCTGGATCTTTCATGGAAAATAATCACCACCCTCTGAACCCCTACAAAAATGCAGACTTACACCTTACCAACATCATCACCTGATCAGATCTCAGCAAATACACAGCGAGCAAGTCCTCCACTTAATTCAAAGGTGCCTGTACAACGAGGACATGTAGTGAAACGTTTCCAGAAACTCTTCGTAGAGTATCGATACAGTAAATGCAAAAGTTCTCATATACTTAATCGCGGCACAAATAAGCAACTCTACACAGAGGTAAATCAATAGTCACTTTATTGTGAAAATTAAATGCTGCAGTTTTATTAATTGCAAAAAAAACCTGATAGCTTTTTTCTGCCTTCTTGCCCTCTCGTGAATTAAATACAATACAAACGCAAAATCAGTAGTACTCAAAAAACAAACAAAAAAAAAAGTAAAGGTTCCCAGCCTACACTTAAAATCAAGTTGAACGCTGAAGTCCTGGTAAGCGAGTGTTTACGACATGGAACAGCATTCTAAACGTAACGTATGGCCTGCCCAGACCACCGGTCCCAACTCCCAGAACGCAGCTCTGCCATCTAACTGAAAACGTTACTGGAGAGCTACAACCAAAAATGGTTGTCACCTAAAGAGTCAAGTTGGTTAGAATTTGGCCTGACTTCAGAGTGAAGTTTGCTCCTGCAATAACTGGTTTACAAAGTACTTAAAGTGAGGCCTTGCAAAGTGGAGGGGGCCATAGATGCAACCCAGTCATTTCTTGAAAGAGCTCAGCTCCAGACAAGCTCCTGTGTTTTGTTCTACCTGGTCTCCCAGTAACTGCCAGTTGCAGAGCTGTAACTTCGCTTACAGCTGATTTTGCTAGATGGTTCTTGTCATCAAGAGCAGCTCTTCCCTATGTGCACAGGCTGTGTAAGAAATAACTTCCTCATAACGGCGAAGCATTATGTGCTACTTATCCTGGTGTAATGTCCAGGCAGGGACAACAACTTTGCAGAGGGATATGGGATTCTTCTGGTTTTTACTCTGAGACAACGAGGCAAGATCACTATTGCGTTCATGAATGACCTGCCCCAGTTATCTGACACTAATACTGGAGTATTTCTCTACTGGGATAACGCAGGAACAAACAGACACAGAGTTATTTTTAGCAGTGAAGATGCAGACTGTTTTCAAAGTGTCCCGGTAGACAGCAAAGCCACAGACGGCAGTGTCTGAAGGAAAAAGAGCCACCACCTTCGTGTGTGGCTACTGCTGGCGACAAAGGAACAACCTGAAGGGGATAACTGTCATGTGACACCGCACTGGGATCACAGCTGTGGTGTGCTGGATAGAATCTGCCCACCAAAAGGCTGCTTTCTTCAACATTTTGTAGTCTGGGCTGACATCAGTCAGCCTTATGGCACAGATGCTGGGGTGGCAGGCTACTTGTATGCCACCAAGGCCCCTTGCCTTTAACTTGTCCTCTCCCTCACACAACAGTTTGCTCCAGTGAAAGCACTATTTAAGCAGGTCAGTACTCTCTCCTGTGGAATCTACCCTCTGTTAACTGGTGATAGGTGAACTGATGGATAAGAAATTAATGTTCTACCCCCAAACCTCCAATTTCTGCCTCAAGTGGACAGAAATGGGATCAGTCTGGTGACAGATCTGCAAAGACAATCATTTTCTTGTCGCAGAGCTGAGGATGGTTTTTGGATCTGGTATCTCTTTCTACCTATTAACAAACCTTTGTTCTGAATGATAGAGCATTGCTAGATGTCTCCCATATAACCCAGGACTTCAGACACTGGGGGCAGAGGGGGCAATTCTAGACATACAGAGACTTTTTGACATAAAGAG
>NW_010242939.1:0-3401 GCF_000690775.1 Eurypyga helias | reverse complement strand
GAAAGACTAAAACAATGCAACAACTTCAGTTGTTCAACTAGACAATAATAAAGGGTATAGTTTAAAAAAATAATTCTATTTCCTTACCACCACCATGGGCTCCTAAGAATTGCTACGCATCAGGCAAGCACAAAGTGCTGTAATTTGTGTTTAAGAAGAGCAGGTGCAGCACAACAGTCTTTATGGCCCACCACCTTGGCTTTCCTGCTTAAATATGGCTAAAATCCAGAGCGCCCATGTAAGGAGGCACCAGTCACAAAAGAAACCATGGCCTTCAAAATGCAACAGGTTTCACTTTCTCCAGTGTTTTTCTTCCACACGCTTGTCCTAAATCCCATGCTGCAGGACACGGGCTTTTCAGATGTCTTCAGGCAAAACAAAGTAGTCCTCTAATTACTGGTACCCTGGTGCCTTTTACAGTCCTGCCTCCAGGAACGCTGCTTCAATCGCTCAGAGAATTCCCAGCATTTGCAAGGATGAAACCTTCATCACAGCTCGTAACTGGCTACACAACCCTCACCTGAGCTACATCCAAAGGAAAGTGTTTGAAAAGGAGGATTCTTACTCAGTTGCAGATGATGGAGGGAGTGGCTTTAGTCTGGTGTGGGACAGAAGGGTGCTGTAGAGCCAAGCCAAACGGCAGGAATACTTAGTCTGGTTTCAAAATTCATACAGCACCTTTCCTTGTCTGAAGAAACGAAGGTATCCCCGCACAGGAGTTCACAGGTGGTCATCTCCATTAGGACAGTGATCTATCTCAGCAGCTCCCAAAGAGCCCCCTAACATCCTCAAGACAAGCCGATGCTTTTACAGCAGCAGAGAAAAACACATTCTGTGACAGAACGCACTTAGTCTTGAATCGGAGGCCTATGGATTGGCGTAAATACAGGTGCCCAAATCAGTTTGTAAATGAACGGCAGTGATGTGGGAGAAGCTGCAGAATGAAACAAAAAGCAAAAAAGCCTTTTGTGATAAAAGGTAAAACTAAGATACACTAAACATATTAAGAAAGAACTAATCTCAACCAGAGTTAGTCGAAACCTGGCTGTCTCACCCCCTTCTGTTCAGTACTCAGGCCTTCACAGGGGGCACCGCTCCCATCCCTAACAAGCCTTCTTCGGTATTTTCCAACGGACTATTGGCAGAATAGCTGTAGAGCACCTGCCACCCAGCAGAAGGGAAACACTCATCCCCTCCACACCCCAGCTGCACCTCTACATCCTGGGACCAGCCCATTCCTCAGCGACAGCAGCCACCACCACCAGTGAAACTCCAGCATAAGCAAATGAAACACATGACGACACCGCTGTCCTGGCTCTCCTGCCAGGACAGCCTGTCAGGCAGTCACTCTTCCAGGAGACAGTCACCTGGCGGCACCCCAAGCTGAACGAGGCAGAGGCTGAGTCTAGGACAACTCAGCATGCCGCTCACAGTCCGTACCTTGTCTGTTGGAAAGAGCTGGGGATGGAATAACTGTTTTCAGAAAACTGGCTTTTGTACAGCTACATCTTCCTACGTGGATTGCAATAGGACTAAGACTGAGTTCCTGGTGACCTAGTTTTTGCATCTCCCAAATACGAAACATTTACACAGACGAAATCTATTAAAATCAACTAATTTCTTCTCTTTAACCATAATAAAATTAAAAAAACTAGAATCTTAATACTGTACCTGGGTCTAATCTCACCACCACCAGGTAAAGCAGAAAAGTAGCCAAGAGCATCTTTTTGTAAGGAAGTAAACAGAAGTGACTTGACATGGACCTCAGTGCTCTACGCAGCAACGTCAGCATGGTCAAGAGCTTTTGGGACAGAGCACCTAGAATACAAGAACAGAAAGGCTGTTGGGGCAAAGTACAAAAAAGTAATGGCATACGTACAGATAATAAGAAACGAAGATACTAAAGTAAGACTGTTCTTAGTTTGCATGGGGGCTGGGGTTGGTTTTTTTATAATAGGGAACAGAGAAACAGTAAAATTTTGTAACACCATTAATTATCCCTTTTCTTTTTTAAGGCATTTACTTTAGTGTAACATGATCTTATACCACAGCAGTGCCAGCTTCTCTCCTGGTGGATAATGTCACGTGATTTACAGCTCTGGAGGACCAGCAGTACTTTAAATGCCAGACATGCATTATTCTACATGGGCTCGACTGTGAACAGAGATGAAGCAGAGAGTACAAAAAGCCAACATAGCATACCCTTAAAGGATTGCTGGGTAGTTTTATTTTCCTATCGTACCTTTTTTTTAAAAAAAAAATACATGTATTCTTAATTGCTTTTGAACCTGGAAAGTAAGAATTGTCTCTTGACATTGGTGGCGACTTTGTAGTTGTCGGCAAATGGATCCCTAAGTCCTGTGACACACAGCAGAACTTCTTCGTGGCTGTGATCCACAACAGGACTTCCTCCTGGCTGTTTGTCGTGCCAGTACTCTTCATAGACAGTTAACACCTACTACCCTTAGTTAGTAAGGGACCAACTAACTTGAAATAAAACTATAAAAAAGGACAGAAGCACAAACAACAGCGGGAAAGCCTACCCAAAACACTTTCCGTTGCTGCGTCCTGCTGCTCTTCAGCAGCCGAGTGCTGCTCTTCCCGCTGAGTCCACTGACATCGGCTTTCACAAATGGTCCCCAGAAACGCTACCTGCTGCTCACTGTCAACGACATCGCAGCCGCGTACAAGCTCTTCTGCCCCCTCAAAGCGGCCAAGCGGAAGCAAGACGTGCAGCAGGTAGAGCTCCAGCAACGAACCGTACTCGGGAAGGTCCTTATTGGTTTGGTCTCGCAGCCAGCTGCTGCCAACCTCCAGCATCACCTGGGGCTCTCGCACCTTGCTGTACAGCAGGAGGCTGAAATGCAAGGCAGGAGGGTTAGAAAACACTAACTCGCTGTAAAAGTTGACACCACCGACAGTTACTACCCACAAGCAGCTGTCACAGAGGCACGTGTCAGGGTCTGCGCTCGACATACAGACAGATTTCCGAGGCGGACAATCGGCGCAGGTATCAGCCCCGACGTGAGCCCTGCGCGTATCGGACAGCCGCAGAGAGAGACTCACCACAGCTCCAGAACTTTCGGCGGCAGATGCTCAGGGACGTGATAATACTGTAGCACCCAGGACAAAACTTCTCTCCACCGGTTCATCTCGGCCAGCGCCTGGATGCCCACAACGCAAAGGGCGCATTTCACCTCTGCGGAGCTGGTAAGGAGGAGACGAGACCCCTCAGTAAGTGCCCCCCGTTGGTCCTGCCACTCGCACCGAGAACACACGCAGCCCGAAGGGGCTCCTAACCCGCTCCAAAGTGCCGGTGTCGACCCCCAAAGCCTCAGTGGGAGAGGACAAGGCGCAGGCGGCGGGCCTGCTGTCTGTCAGCCGGGCGCTGACCCGGCACC
>NW_010242938.1:58732-97124 GCF_000690775.1 Eurypyga helias | reverse complement strand
AGCAGGAGGGCAGCGGGGGGGAAACAGGGTGAAACTTCTGCCCAAACCACGTCACAGTGCAGTGGAGGGAGGGTTGTGCAAGGCTGAAGGCTTTGCTAATGCTGCCCCTGTGACTCTGCCACTCCCAGACCTGAATACCAGACGTGTTCCCTCTTCTGTCTCTGCCCCTTTCCCTTTCCTTTTCCACTCCTTGAAGTCCTGAGTTGCTGTGCTGGTGGGTGTTGCACAGTGTGTTGACTGTGATGCCCATTTGGAGGTCGGTGGCTACATGCTGAACCCTCTGGGGAAGAGCACGGTGGCTCTGTTGAATGTGGACAGCCACTCCCAGACCTGAATACCAGACGTGTTCCCTCTTCTGTCTCTGCCCCTTTCCCTTTCCTTTTCCACTCCTTGAAGTCCTGAGTTGCTGTGCTGGTGGGTGTTGCACAGTGTGTTGACTGTGATGCCCATTTGGAGGTCGGTGGCTACATGCTGAACCCTCTGGGGAAGAGCACGGTGGCTCTGTTGAATGTGGACAGTGATGCAGGCAGGCAGGCCTCGGGGGTGGGCGCGACTGTAATGTCTGGTTGGCCTAGGCTGAGAAGCAAAAGTACAGACTATCTAGAAACTCAAGAATCTTTTAGAAGCCAAATTTCCTTTTCTTACTTTGGCTCCTCCAGCCAGGTCTCATTCTTGCCCTGGGTGGAGCTAGATTTCTATTCCACTGGGAATGTTAAACTGTGCTGAGGGTAAAGGAGGCTCTTCATCGCCTGTGGGATGAAGCACAAGCCCTCCCAGGCCTTGGCTCTGTACAAATGAGACGTGTTCCCATGCAGATTACATTAACCCTTTTCGTGCCTGTCCTGGGAGGCACAAAACAACAATCTTACACAACTAAACAATCCTTCAGCTTACTACCTGTTCTGAGCAGGGAGATGGGATGCATTGAACTCCTGTTTTTTCTAAAACAACTCAACAATTGATCCAGGAAGCTGCAGCTACGATTTCTGCCTCCTCTCCAGCAAGGACAGAACATCTGGAATGGGTTTGGATGAGCTGTATTTGCATTCCCAACAGGAGGCTGGAAAACACCCCCTCACTATTAAGAGCTTGATGCTCTGAAGACACTGGATATGACTTAATTTTGAGGTCTTTAAGTTGATTCAGAGATGTGTTTGACCCAGACTCTCAACAAATCTTGGCTGGCTGCATCCTTTCCCACCCCCTCACGCTACTAGTTCGGCAGGCTCTCTAGTCCCTAGGAAGTGCTTGATTCATTTTGGGTAAACGGTGCCTGCCTTGTTCCCTGACAACTGTGCTGGGTGCACTGGTCAAACGGTGTCATCGTGGCACTCCCCTGGGGCTGCAGCACCCTGTGTGCAGTGAGGGAATGGTGCTGAGAGCGCTGCTGCATCCTTTGCTCTGTCAGCTTAAAGGGAAGGTCATTCCTGCCATCCCCGCTTTCTTACAGCCACTACAAAACTGCAGGAAAGTGCTGCAGATGGGATTTCTCTGACGGCTGAAGTTGGAGGAGGCAAGGCTGGTCTGGCTACCGCAGACAGTGCTCCCTGCCCTTGTCTTCTCAGAGTCTGAGCTCACTCCTTGCCACCTCCTCCTGTGGGTGTCTCCCATCCCAGGGCAGGGAGAGGCATGAAGTTAGCACAGCCTGCCCCACCGACTGTCCTTGATCCTCTGGGACTACAGCTTTTTGGATGCCGGCACTGTAGGGGTTGTGCAGGGAGAAAGAGGCATTTTCAGCAGGGTGTGACTCCTTCTTCCCTTTCCCCAAGGAAAGAGCGCTCGGCAGAGAGAAGGCAGGGTTTCAGGCACCTCCTTTGGAGTTTGTGTTACCCTCCTCCAAGCTAGCTCAGTAAATTACAGCTCTAATTGAAACCATACCTAGGCTGAGCTTGCCTAAATCGCAGCGTGAGCATTTCTGCTTGTGCGGCTGTTTGCAGGGACAGAGGTGCTCCTCCCGTGTCAGTGTGCAGGGCTCTGTCTCCAACAGGCCATTTGGCATTCCATAAATTTTTGCCTTCCATCAAACATGAGGGTCAGTGGGGGTTGGAGATCTGCAGCAGTTGGAGGTCGTTGATGCAAGTGCCTCATGTGAGGCTCTCTAGGTGCAAACTCACTCCCTAGGCCGAAGGTCGATGGGTGGGTGGAATTACTGCCACAGAGGCATTGGTAACCCATGGAAACAGTGGTTTATCAAAATCAAGAAAGTGCTCAGAGCTCAGGAAGGAGCTGACAAAGGCTCTGTCAGGAGTCACCACTTTGATATGGGGTGAGAGGCAGCTGAGGAGCCTGGGCAAGGTGGCCGGCCACTGGACAAAATGAAGTTATAAGGCTGCAAGAAGTTGTACATGGCTGTAGGATTTCCCAAACGTGGAGGCTGACTGTGTCCAGGGCATCTGTTGATGCTCAGCACCCCTCACTCAGCTCAGGACATTTACAGGGTCCACCATCATGGGGTGATCGTCCAGATCCCAGAAGGATTGGGATGGGATGGGATAGGAGAGCATGGCTGAGCATCAGGCCTGCAGCAAGCAAGGTCGCTGTGCCCCAGCAGCCGGGAAACTGAGTGAAGGCTGTGGCTTCACTGCTCCCCTCCTTTGGCCAGGGAGCTCTCACTGCCACGTGGCCTTTTCCACTACAGCACCCTCCTGTCTGCCTTGCTTTGCTTCTTGCTCTTTTTCTTTTTTCCTCAGGAAACATCTGGAAGCTGAGTGAGAAACATTAAAAGGGGAAACCAAAAAAAAAAAAGAAAGAAAGAAAAGGAAAAAAGCAAGGGGGAGGGGATCTTGGGAACACCATATGATTTCACTTTCCTAAGACAACTGCAATTATGCCTTTGAGGCTTTACCAGTCACTGTAGATTCAAACCATGTTGGATGATGTAAGTGGGAAAATATGAGGGGCCTACTGGCTGCCTTAAAGAAAAGAGAGAGAGAGAGATCAGTTTCTGGCATTTCATTTAACATTATGAATCAGAAGGGCACTGTTCAGATGGGCTTTTTCTATATTGCTTTCCTAGCTTTGGTTGTGCCTTGCTCATCCTTTGGGAGAGGGGCCAATGCCTCCTGTATCTATCCAGATGAACCTCCTCTGTCATGCTATTTTGCTTCTGCCATGAGCCCCGAAATCCCCACGGACAGAGCTGGGCCTGGATTGCTCCCAGCCGAGATGTGTCCTGAGCTGGGCTCTTCTTGCACAGACAAGGGGCTACTTACTTTTTGGAAGTCTGGCTGGTGAATGGGGTAAGCAGGAGCTGCTGGTCCCAGTTTAGCAACCATGAGGACTTCTGTTTTCAGGCAAATTCCAGCTAAACTTGCCTATTTAATGCTGATTCCTGGGCCAGTTTTGAGAGGTCTGGATGGAGTGTCTTTGTGTGGAGCCTGGAGACCAGTACTGGGACAGGGCCACTTGAAAAGATAAGGATGTTGCTGTCAGATTTAATGGACTTTCCATTTGGAAAAACAAGAGGCTGCAGGAGAGCTGGGCTTTCAGCTGACAGGGGTTAAACTGTCATAAAATAGCCTTGGGAATATCAGTTCCCACGGGAAGAAATCAGGTGTGCAAATGGGATGGGGAAATCCTGTGCCAAAAGAAGCTGCCGAAAGCCTCTGTTGCTGATCCTGGGGGAGCCAGTGACTGACTGAGCAGAGGTATTAGAAAAATGTGCAAGGTGCTCCTTGGTTATGAATAAAGAAGCAATTTGGGTTTCTCAAATTAATTTTTTGTTTAATGAACAGCTCTGCATCCCAGCGTGTCTCATTAAGCAGCTGACGTGAAGACATTTCAGTGACTCACTTCCATTAATGAAAGTTTGAGGGAATCTGGGTCTTCTGGAGCAGTAGCTTTGGACAGAGCCAACGCTGGGCATTGCTCGCAGAGCAGGTCACCCTGGGGCAGGGCTGCATCAGTTTGTCAGGAAAAGTAAAAAACCCTAAATGCAGGGGAAGCCCTTGCTTTGCCTGGGTGGGAACATCAACGTGAGCCAACTGCTGATCGATCAGGAGTGGGACAGAGCGTAGCCTCACAGCACAGAACAGGGCAGTGGGTGGCTGTGGTGGCCCCGGAGATGGTCCTCAGCATCCCTGTGTCCCAATCAGGCTTGGCCCAGACTGCATGGCTGGGGTTTTTGGAGGAGCCCTGAGCAGGGCAGGAGTGATGGAGGATGCCCTACAGCCTCTCTTTACCACAGATGTCCCATGCTGAAGTGCTGCATGGTGGGGAAACACCCCTGCCTGCGCTGCCTTCCCTTCTCCTTCCTGTCGGTGAAGGGATGGAAAAATCCATACGGCTTGGATGAAACCTCCCCACAGATCTGCCTGGTCTGAAACCTGCCTGGTGCCTGGCTGTCCTGCCTCGGGACACCCACCCTGCCGTGTCTGGGGGCTTCTTCCCTATCCAGCATTTCCCCACTCTGTGCCTCCATCTGGGCTGGACCCAGAAACAGCCCATCAGCTCGTGTACAGGAAAGTTTTGCCAAGGATTAGCCCTCCTGAGGTTTTCCTAGCATCTCTCCATCAGCTTGTAATGTTTTTTGCTTTGCAGCTTAAAACAACAGGGAGATCCTGGCAGAGCTTGGGCTGTATGGAGGGAATTGGTGATAAATCTAGGGATTTCATAAAACCCAGGGATTGGAGGAAATCCTGGGGGCCACAGAGAGGCAGCCCTCCATCCCCAAAATTCCTGGCCTTCTAACCCAGTGGCCAGTTCCTTCCTGAATTGATGTAGCTCTGAGCACATGGCAGGGATGGCAGCCCCCTGGGGCCTGTGTTCTGCAGAGCCTGCTCCTCCCTAAAGGTCCTGAGCATCTCCAGGGACAGTGGGAACCTGTGGGTGGGTTTTCATTGCAGCAAGGAGGGCTCATGGCAGACATCACCCTGCCCTTCCCAGCGCAGCAACAGGCACACACGTCGCCAGAGTCTAAAGAGCTTATGGCCTAAATGGACAGGAAGAAGGAAATGCTATTATCTCAGCTTTTTTTTGACAGAGAATGACAGTGGAAGAATTAAATGACTTGCCCAAGGTCAGTCAGGGAAACTGTCAGTGATCTTGGGAAAAGGTCCAGATTTTCTGGGCTTCTCCGTGCTTGAGATGTGCCCAAGGCTGCAGGGCACCTCGTGGGTGCTGGGAGCAGCAAGGCTCGGGGCTGGGCTCCTCTCACCCCATGGTGATGGCCATGCCGTACACTGGGCTGAGGTTTGCTCCCTGGCCGTGTGGGCAAGTGGCAGAGTATGACTTGCCCCCGGTGAGCGGAGCCATGCCCTGCCCCGGAGCGGGGTGCAGCCTCCCAGCAGCCTGGTCCCTGGTGTTGTTTGGGGGAGCATCACCGGTGCCAGGGGTGTTGCAGGAGCAATTGAGCCCATGCCCTGGCCCTGTTTGACTGCAGCAGGTAAAGCAGGACCCAGTGCTCCCCGTTTCCTCCCACGAGACCAGAGCCCTTGCTCCTGCTCTGCCCTCTGCCCAGCTCCTGCAGCCTGTCTCTGGGTGGGGGAAAGGAGGAGGTGATGGGGAGCACCCCAAAGTGCAGGTTTCTGGTTTCTGGCATCTGTGCTTTCGGGGGGGTTGGTGTTACCATCATTCAGCTCCGGCCTCAGCTGCCTGCGGCCAGCGCCCACGCCGGGCTGGGAGAGCTTCCTCCTGGCTTGTGGGGGTGGCGGTGCATCTGGGAAAGCTCCCGGCTTGATTAAGAGCTTCCTGAGCTGATGCACACCAAGCTCTTGGGCTTCTCTCCGAGTGTCATTTCCTAGTAAAACCTGGAGTAGCCGAAGATGGGAGAGATCAAAGCAAAGCGAACTCAACTGCACTGCTCCGTGCAAGGATTAGCTTTAGCCTGATTTCCCGAGATGCTGCTTCCCAAAGCATCATCCTCCAGGTGTTTGTCCTGCGGGAGACTTTTTACAGGTCCCTGTTTACCAGGGAAAGATCTATGTGCAGATTAATGGTTCCCCTGATCCTAGTGAACAAACTGCCTGGGTGTACGGGGGGGTGTGGGGTGTGGGAGGGGATGTCCATCTGGGTGGTGGTGGGAAACATTCCCAGTTTTCTTGCAGCAAAGAGGATTTGCTTTCACAGTCACAAAGGGGGGGACCACTGCCGGGAGGAGGAAAGCTCACCCTGGCGTCAGTCTCTGCATAAGGAGAGGGAACCGTTGTACCCGCAGTGGCACCTGAGATAGCCCAGTACCTGTGTGTGCATGCTGGTGGCTGGCCGGAAAGGAGGCTGTGGGCAATCTCTGGGCAGCTGGAATAACTGCAGGGCTGGAGCACTGGAGTAAGAGCCTGCATTCCACCCTTGGATGTTCCCCTTGCCTGGCAAATGACTGGCCCCCAAAACGCATCCCCCCATTCCCAGCACAAGCTGTGCTTGGAGGACTGGAACTTGGCTTCAGCTCCTTATGGAGACCAGAGCCAGCTGTAAACCTGGGACCTGGCTCTCAGCTCGGGGCTCGGTGTGCTCTCAGGCAGCCTGGCACAGGGAAGCGGGGGCAGGCTGTGGGAAAGGGTGTGCAAGGGGACTCCACAACCCCTGACCCATCCCCGACATCCCCTGTGCTCAGCTGCTGTGAAAGACACCCCAGCAGCGCAGCTTTTCTGCAGAAATCACATAGCAGCCTTTAATCTGCTGGCATTTAAAACGCAGCGTTTCCTCTGGTTCGAACTTGAACAAAGCCCGGAGAGGATGAATGCTCCTTGCCCAGGTCCCAGGCAACCCTCCTGCGTTACGCACAGGCCCGTGGGCACCCAGGTGTGAGTCCAGGCATGGGAACGGGTCTGGGAATGGGTCTGTCCCTGCACGGTGTGCCTGTGCTCCCCGGAGCCAGAGGTGAGTTGTGCTGGGGGGACCAGCAGGTCAGCAGTCGTACAGCTGCCTTGGGAAAAGCTGCAGGGAAACACACCACCCAGGCAGGCGAGTTGGATGCCTCTGGCTTCATTTTGGAAGCTGTTCCCTTCGACTCCTGGGCACTGCAGCCCCCCATCATTCGGCTCGCATGGCTGTGTCCACCTCGAGATGCTGAAAGCCGTGTTTATTGCATGGGGCAGCCCCAAAGCCTGCCTGGGGCTTTTCCACAGTAACAGCTTCAGGTTCAGCTGCTTCCTGTAGGTTTTTCCTTTTCTGACTTGGCAAAATGTGGCACTTGGGCTGAATTCTTGCTTTGAGTTCTCTTCCCATCGAGGTGCAGCTTAAAAGGCCAAGGGAAACCCGCTGGAGTTCAGCTTCAGCCAGGTTCCCGCAGAAAACTCCACGCTGCATCTTCGTCTCACACCTGCCTAAATCTAATTAGAATGGTGATCGCAGTGATGAATATTATTTACTTAGCTTTCTGCTACTACACTAAGGTCAAATTCCCTTTGGGATGGACACTGACTTTCCAGAGTCTTTGACCTCAAAGTTCTTGCTGTTTTCTCAAGAATGACAAGGAAAGAGGAGGCAGAGGAAGAAAAACTGACTTTGCTAGGGATGCCAAAGCCCCGGTTTTCCTTTTTCTCTGTCCTGACTCTGAGAGTGAGCAATTTGGTCCACCTTTTGCCATTTAGCTAGCCAGTTCTGCAGGGCTGTTGCAGAGCATCAGCATCCTTCTCCAGTGCAGTCTCTTGGAAAGGAGCATGAAATTCTAAGGAGCTCAGCTCTTCCCTGGCCCAGCCCTCAGGCTGCTGCCAGCCGCTCCGTGTCGTGGCACACGCAGCTCACAGCAAAGCAAGGCAGCCCAAGTCCAGCCAGCCTGGCTGGAGCTGCTTTCCCTAAGCCCTGAAGTGTGCCATGATTGCAGACGACAGCCAGGCCTGCATTAAAAGCTCACTCAAGCCAATGCAAATCTTCCTCTCGCTCCAGCAGCTTTGGTGAGGCTTGTTCTGAGGAAACAGGATTTTTGCTGCTTTTACGCGTTATCAAAGCCAAAAGCTAATTTCCATGCACGCTGGAAACAACGGAACACAAATGTTCCTGGAAAGCAAATGCAAAAGGACTGCAGCTATGGATGCGCTAATGGTTGTAGTTTGGATTTAAGCAAACGCACACGTAAAAGCCTCTCAGAAGGAGGGATGTGCAGACTGTCCATGGGATGATGAACCAAGCCCTGTGCAGATGCTGGGTCTCTCCCACTCCAGGAGCAATAAGACCTACAGAGGGGCAGGATGAGTGCAGCATCTAGGATCGGTGAAGTTTAAACCTGCCAAAGGAGAAGAAATCACTTCCACAGGTCCTGGGATGTGACCTCTCCTTGCAGCCCCACGTGGCTCTTGTCTCTGCTTTGAGCTTTCAAGGTGGCTGTGCTCGACCAGCACCCCATTTAGACATGCAATCCGTGCAGCCAATTTACACCTCAGCCATCCTGTGTGTATGTTTTTACTAGCCTGACCTTTTCAAGCTGTTAACACTGTCCGTGGGATGACGTCTCGAACCCTTTACAAGATTTTTCGGCGGTGGCAGTAAATAGCATCTCCTGACATGTTTGCAGAGATGCAGGTTAGGCCTTTTGATAATACACCGTAAACACCTTGTACGCGATGCTTTCAGCATCCTGAAAGGGTTTGCTGGCTTTTTGCAAATCCATAGGGGGACGCAGGAGTGCAAATGAGAATTCAAGTGTTTACAGCTCATGAGGCCCCACAGCCAGCCTCCTCCAGCCCCTCCTTGCAAGGGATACTCCTGTCCAAACACCCTTTGGTCATACATACAGCCCTAAAAGATATTTAGGGATGTGAGTCACAGCAGTTTCCATCAGTCGGGTATTGAATGGGAGATACCTGACCCCCCCCAGACCCTGCTTTCCTAATCACCATATGAAGAAAATATTATTCCTTTACTGCTATTCTTTACACAGGCTATTACCCTGTGCTATTTCAGCTCATGTTACAGCTCTAGCCTCACTGTTTGAAGCCAAGACTAATCCTAAATCATGAATGGATATTGGGCAGGTAGGGTGAAGGCGAGGGCACTGCACAACATGCCTGGCTGAACTCCTCGACTACGTGGAGGAGCCCTGGCAGGGCTGGGAGCCGGAGCCACTGGTCTCTGTCAGCCCCGCTGTAGCCTCGCTGCTACCTCTGTGCTACTACTGCCTCCTCCTCCTCCTCCTCCATCCACCCCCACCAGCGTCTCCTCCCCAGACGGTCCCTCTGGGCTTCAATCCCAGCAGAGCACCCACTGTTGCCTTGTAGCTTAAGGCATTTGGCACTAGAAGTGCTTTAAAACACTGAATCCCCTTTTTTTAACCCAATTAAAATGTTCATTCAAGGAATTCAGGATTCAGATTACAGCAATTAATTCATTTCCACGTCCCCAGGCACATCTTGCTCACTTGCTCAGGCAAAATCAGGAGAAGTATTCAATTTCTATCTAACCCCACAACTTCAGCTGTCCCTTTGGTGGCTGGGAACTGAGCCTAGACATGAAATAATGAACTAAAATCCTTCCATGCATTGACCAAAGAAAACAAGCTGTCAAATAGAAATATTCCCTCGCTTCTTTTCGAGGCATACCAAATCTTCCCATCTGTAGGTATCGTTATGTCGGGAAGGCAGCATAAGTAACTCAGCATGAAATTGTCAGCGACAGCATGTGATACTGTTTGTAGAGCATAAATCAGTCTAGGAAATGAAAAGCGTTATCTCCTTTTTTCCAGGTTTGCTCAGCACTTTATACCTCTGCGGGGAGGTTATGAGGGAGATTTTTTTGGCAGATTAAACCCAAGTCCAACATTTGTCGTTAGGGCTTTAATTATGTTCAGTCTTCTTTGTGCGTTTGCCTTAGGCCATAATATCTCCCTCTCCTGAGCTCCAGCAAACCCCAACAGAGTCAGTGACTACACTTAAGCGTGAAAATGTTGGTGGAGAGGTTGAAGCTCCCCAGGTTTGCTGGCTTTCAGCTCTTGGCTCAGCCTGGAGAATGAAAGAAGCCAGGACAGTATCACTGCCTCTTTCACATGGGTTTCCCACCACGGCTGTGCTGAAGCTCCTGCCTCCACGGCGACAGTCAATGTGATGGAGGATAATATAGCAAATTGGGCAGAGGCTTCTGGGTGTTGAAGTCTGAAGAGTGGTTTTGAAATGGCAGCTTTGTGCGTAGCCTCCCTGCAAAAGCAGGGAGCTGCTGCCCTTGGCATCTGAAGTCCTGTGGAGTAGCCCGAGCTCAGCCACATCCGTGCTGCAGCACTTACAGCCGATGCCACCAACACTCTCTCCGAAGCAGAGAAACATTGCGATTACCCTTTAATCCTGTTTGAAGATGACCTAGACCACCAAACCCCGTGCTGAGCTAAACGGAAAGAGGCTGTCTCCATTCTCCATCCGGGGTAATGCAGCAGAGGGAATGTTTGAAGTTGTCTGATATCTGCCAGAAAATATGCATTTCCAAGCCTCATCGGGATAAATCAGGTCAAATCAGAGCACCAAGTGGCATGTGGGTATGATGGTAATGGTATTCTCAGGCTGGCGTGCACGCTGTTCTCCATGCCTGGGTCTCTAAAAGCTCCCTCTGCCTCCTTGTACTCCAGCATCACTAGTTTTAGGGTTCAGAGCTCCCCAGCTTTACCCCCAGCCTTGTTGTCTCTCTTCCTTTCCCAAAAGCAAACCAGAGCTCAGAGCTTGCACAGCCCCCATACTGTAGGAGCTTCAGACTGCACAGCCGAGGCCGTGAATTCTCCAACAAAGCAACAATTAGTACAAATTTTCCTAGACAGCTGCTCCCATCTGCTCTGTGGGTTATTTGTATTTGCTTAGTGCAAATAGCAGATTTTTTTGCTGAACTCACATGGTTTCTTGCAGTTGAATTTGACAGAGTGAGATGAGCCATTTAATTTAAGCCAGTTCCCTCTTTTTTTTTTTTTTTAATTTTTCACAAAGAGCCTAGTTTTGGTTTTGACTGCATGATAATGCTGCGTAGACCAAACCCTCCGAGGAGACAGAAGCATTAGAAATGTCTCGGCTGCTTGGCTGATGAGCTGTAGAAATGGAATGAGCTTTTCACATGGCTTTGCGTTCAGGGCGATCATTGCGGTTTTGTGTGGTTTTGCTAAACGGCACAGGTTTCACTCAGCCTCACAGGGAACAGACTCCTCCTTTCTTCCCCGCTCGCTCCTGCTCAGATTGGAAATTCAGCTGTGGCCCTGGAGACCACGATGGTGCGTCACGACTGCGGATCCCGAGCTGTAACCGGAGCTGCAACGCCGGGAGGAAATGCCGTTTCTTGGTGGTTTGGGTTTGCAGGGAAGAGGGTGCCTTCGGGATGGGGGTCTCTGGGGGAGCCCTCGCCTCAGCCTTGCCGATGCAGTTCAGGGTTTAGCTGCGCATTGCAAAGGCTGGATCTGCGACCTGCTCTTTGCGAATGTTGGGCAAAGAAATCATTGTTCCACAGGACTCGTATGCTCCCTCAAGAGCTACAGGGGACCAAAGGCATGGGGAAATCAGGGGAGTTAGAGTCTTTAGGAAATCTGCAGCGGGGCAAAGACATTACCCCATCTGCTGCACCCCACTCCTGCTGACCTTTCTTGTGAGAGACCGTGGGATCTTCAATGTGAAGTGTCCCCTCCTTCAGGAGAAAAGGCTCCTCACCCATCATGCCTCATCTCTTTCCAATTCCGGGTGACCCCCTCCCCTGGAAGCACGGCTGATGAGTTGCACACCAGAATGGGAAGTGATCGAGCCCTGTTGTGGCAGGCTGGGTGGGAAGTGACAGATGGCATTTAGGGAAAAGTGCTGGATGCTGGGAGGGTAAACTTCCAAGAGCCGCAACGCTGAGTGCACTAGAAAGCGAGAAGGAAGGTGATCATGGATCTATTATTTTTATTACTAAAGAAAGTGATTATCTGACGAGGTAGCAGTAGTTTCTCAGCATATCCTTGACAAATCAGGGTTACTAGGGCTGACTTTCATGTGGCTTTAATATTAACGCTCTTTCACTCATTTCTTCATTCATTGCTGTTCCAACAAGATCAGCTCATTTACTGCCAAACACCTTGCTGCTAGGACGCCTGCTTTGTGGCTTTGAAACCCGCTTTTCTTCCCTGTTGAACTATGGATTACTCCTTCCAGCTGAGCAGCTGGAGCTTCTTGTCATTCCTGTAATCCATGTGATATAATCACGACTGTCAAACCCTCTGGGAAGTGGTGTTGCCCCTTCCTGAGGAGCAAGATGAACAAAAAAATACAGACGTCTCCAGCAGGCCCCACAATCCAAAAGCATCTGGTCCCCAGATAGAGATGTCCCCCAAATTCAGACATTTCTGGCCAGTAGTGTTGTTACGAGGTGTTGCTCCAGCAGCCTTGCCAAGCCGGACCCTGCTGCACGCCGTGCTGCTGTCATCTGGGATGCATTTGGGATAGCGTGTGGCTCAGCCTTGCATCTTGAGCCCAGCCCGGCTCACAGTTAATCGCACAGAAAGGCTATGCCACGTCGTGATGCTGTGCAGCCCGGAGGGGTTGATGCAATGGGTGGGAAGAACCAGGCAAAGCATCCCATCAAACCTGCTGTCCCCTGGAGGGAAGTTTTATAGGGGCAGTGGAAAATTGAAGAGTGAACTGGAGTTAATAGGCAAATAAGCTAATGATTTTTATATAATATTGATGCTCTTTGGGCCAGTTATACCAGGTCCTGAGCGCAGGCAAAGGAAACAGCGGCAGCACTGGCCGAACTGAGCTCACCAGGCTGCTGCCCTGGGCATTGCCTCTCAGACAGGGGTGTCCTCCCTGCCTTGACCAGTGCCACGTCCCACAGCCCCCGTCAGAGCCTGCCTGGACATTTTCCTATCAGCACTTCAGGAGGGGAACTCCTCTCAAGAGGTTGCTTTCCATTTGGTTTTGATTTCTATCTCCTGGCAAACTGCTATTCTTCCTTTATGACCTGCTATCTGTTTCTCAAGGGAGAGCGCAGGGACAAGGGTGCTTTGTCCAGCTGCCTTTTCCATGGAGGAGCAAGTCAGTGCTGGCTGTTGGGCTTAAAACTGGACATTCAAAGCCCGTAGCCTCGTGGGCTTGGCACGAAACACCCCTTCTCCATCTTAAAAGCACTAGAGCACAAGTACTTCTGGCCGGGCTGCATTCCCTCTGCCTGTGTGCTGTAGGTGTTCAGCCTCCCGTTTCCCTGGGTCTTGTCCCTGATATCCCAAGGGACACACCGACAGTACATGTCAATGCCCATGCCCATGCCTTTTTCTTCACCAGAGCCATCCTCTCCGTGTTGAGTTTGTCAGCCAGAGAGATGTTTCCTGGTGCCTGTTGATTTTGTAGAGCATTTGGAGACATACCAGTGGCTGCCGTGTCATTTCTGTTCCCAACCAGCTGGCCGCTGGCACCGAGCGCAGGGTGCAGCACCCAAGCCTGTGGAGGGTTGCACGGATCCCATCCCAGGCGGCAGTGGATCCAGCTCCAGTGCCAACGGATGCCCGTGGGCATCCTACACACAAAACTACATTCTAGGACGAAGGGCAGGGGCAAAGCATCACATCCAAAAAGACCTGTGGCCAGCATGTTCCATGAGCTTCCAAAAAGGTCCCCTCCGCATGCCCTGGGACTGCCCAACAGCAGCCTCCGTGTCTGTGTGACTGGTGGCCATGGGGGGACTTGGGGGGTGGATTCTCGAAGGGGGTTGAGCTGACGGGGCAGGGGAATGAATAGAGCTACTGTTCAGTGCAAAGGGCTTGGATTTCAGCTCGGGGAGGGAGTGTGTGCTGGAGCAGCAAGAGAGGCCCTGGTTTACAAAACAAATAAACCACTGTGGCTTATAAGCACGAGTAATCTGTTATTCTAAAGAGTCCAGGGATAATTTACCACCTGATGTCAAACTCCTCTGCATTTTGAAAGGGAAGTTAACAAATGGAAGCTAAGACCGAGAAGGAGAAAAGCTTCCCAAAGCTGCTTTGGTTTTTAATTCCCTTAACCCATGACTGTTTAAGCCCAGCACATTACTCTGTCTCTGGAGATGGGGGCGAAGGTGGCCAGAGCTCCCTGAGACCAGGCAGCACATCTGCAGAGGGGCTGGCAGTGCCCACCCCATCCCATGGACTGGGGATGCTGTGGCACTGCTCCCACTGATGCCTCTGGGTCACCTTTCTCCTGGCCTCAGAGGCAGGAACCCCGGTGCGAGGGCATGGCGGGGTGCATGTCAGGATGTCCACCTGCCTCTGCTTTGGGGTCAAGCCCCGAAATCTTCAGAGTGAAATAACCCGACTATTTTCTTTGTCTGCTCCATCTGACTTCTGACAATAACGGTGGCCACCCCTTCCCTGTTTACATGACATCATTCCAGCACAGTCTGCAGTGCTTAGAGTGGGCCTTTTTGTTTGGACTAATTTAATCTTTCCGTTTTCAAAACTGCAGATTTTTATAAACAGTCTTAAGCCAGAGGCTGAGCTGGATGTTCTGTTTTCTTGGAATATGGCACTTGCCCAGCGGTGCTATGTGAAAATCCTATCTGGATAATTCTGTAACCATAAGTGATTTGTATCTGAGATTCCTGAGAAAATTATAAGGAAAAGGACTGATAGACAGTGTCAAGTTCGTAAGCCATCAGAGTGACTTAGGAGCCAGGATTTTTCCCCTGGCAGCAGGGAAAAACACACTGTGTCTGTGCCAGAGGCTTTCCTAGGGGCGTTCCTGCTCTGTGTGTGGCAGAAACATCAGGTTAACACTTAAACGGGTGAAGCAGCAAGCTCTGGTTTTCAAATCTCTCATGCCCACTAAGCTTCATGGATCACCTCCGATTTTTGCCATTTCCCAGCTCATTCCACCAGCATTTTGCATTAGTATCATGTCTCCATATGTGCTTGGTGAAACCAGAGACACCTGGGATGGGTGACCGCCCTGTCTGCACTGGGGGATGTCTCTCTGAGATGTCCCCTTCACATAAGCATCGCAGTAGGGTCCTTGTTTTGCTTCTGGCTTTGGGGATGACAGGAAACAGCCCCAAGTTGTGCCATAGGAGCTTTAGATTGGATATTAGAGATTTTTTTTTCCTGAAAAGGGTTGTCAAGCATTGGAAGGGGCTGCCCAGGGAAGTGGTGGAGTCACCATCCCTGCAGAGATTTAAAAGATGTGTGGATGTGGTGCACAGGGACATGGTGGACTTGGCAGATAATGGTTGGACTTGAAAATCTTAAAGGGCTTTTCCAACCTGAACAATTCCATGATTCTATTCTATGATTCTAAATACCAGGGCAAAGCCAGGCTTACCTCCAGGCTTGCCCCCAGCCCAGTGTGCAAACCCAGATCTGAAGTGCTGCAGGATGTGAGTCGGGCGCTGCTGGAGCTGGCAGGCTGTCCGCTCTGTCCGGACAGAGGTGTGAGACGCTCCCGAGCTGAGCTCCGGGAGCTGCAGCAGTGCGAGGGATGCAGCAAGCATCCCGTCCCAGCCAGAGGGTGACTGGGAGGAGGTGGAGGCAGAAGCATCCCTGGCAGCTGTCTGCACACTTGGCAGCACCGGGAGGGATCACTGCCCGCGGGTGCTATGCTGGTGGTTTCATACGGTCTAGCCCAGGGTGTTGCATCCGCCTTTGGTGCTGGGAGCCTGGCAGCACCCCCCTGACTCACAGCCAAGTCCTGGGCTGTCCTTCCCTGTCTGCTGCAGGCTCTGCCAGCCAGAGCCAGGAAGAAAACACCTAGATGGCAGGTTGAGGCCATATCTGAGCACCTGGCTGACAGCTCAGCCCCAGAACAGGGTGGTGTGGCATCACTGGTGGCTCATAGGGTTGCGCTGGCCCTGCTGGCTGGCTCTCCGAGACAGGGAGGGTGCAGGATCCTTTCGGTTTTATCTAGCTGCACATTTTCATGAAGCTTCTTCAAACTCTTCCCCTCGGGCCTCTGGGTCTCAGCCAAACCTGGCAGAAGTTGGCAAGGAGGTTAGAAAGGAGGATTGACAGCTATGTAGGCAAGGCAATGGCCTGAACACTGTGTTTGCAGAAAGCTGGGCTGAAAGCTGGAAAGAGAGATTATTCCAGTCTTGTTCTGTAACCCCCGTGCCCCTTCATGCAGGTGCTGCTTCTGCTCAACCTCTGCAACCCCTGTCACTTCTGAGCTGCTCCCTGTAAGCCAGGAAGAGACACATACATGGGATCAGAGCTGGACCCTGCATCCCCCAAGCAGAGGGCAACGCACCCCAAAATCCAGTCCCTGCCAGATGCCATCCAGCCATCCTGATGAGCTTTGTTTTCTCTGCAGTGCCTGGGTGCAGGGCACAGCACCCTCTGCAAGGTCCTGGACAAACCAGCACAGAATGCGGTTTCTGTCCCAGAAATAGTTGCTATTAAAGGGTGACTTTTGAGGAACAATTTTTCCTTTCTCCTTTTATTAAATCGGTGCAAGCTGGAATCACAGATTTATTACTGTCCAGGGATCCAGCGGGCACATGATTATAAAGACATGCCAGGACTTTTTAAGGACAGGGACAAGAGGCAAGGCCATCCTCTAGTACATCACTCGCAGCAACCAGGCTTTGGGGTGCCTGTAATGTAGTTTGTAGCTGACGGGAGCTGCAGGCTGAGAAGCTGCAGAAAACTGGGGAGTGAGGCTGGGAAGGGAGATGAAGAGGTCTGGGCTTTCAGTGTGTGTTTGCCAGTAAATGTGCAAAGCTGCTGGTGCGCTGTGGTTCTCTGTAGCTCTTTGATTTCTGTAGCAAAACATTGTTAAAACAAAGGAGATGGGGGCTGCGGGATGTTTGTTTGTGGCAGTGATCTGAGTTCAGTGGAGAACGCTGTCCGGAGTGGAGCTGGTTGGCTCCGAGTTTGTTATCCGCTCTTGGGATTTTGACTTTAAAGAGAAGCCAATGGCTGGGACACGGATTTCTCCAGGCCAATTTTGCAGATTGGAGATGTTTCACATCAGCCGTGGCTGAACTCCTGAACTTCTACACACTCCCCAGAGCTGCAGCCCAGCTCCGGGCTGGCCCTGGCTCCAGGGAAAGCCATCTCACCAGGGACACTGGGGATGTGGCTACTAGGGTGGCTCCTTCACCCATGGAGCCTCCATCACTTTTGGCACTTGCTGTCTCGAAGCAGGCTCTTGGACCATGCCATGTTGGGTGCCAATAGCCAGAAGCGATATCCAAATAAAATGGCAAAATCACGTGTCCGGGTTGTGCATGCAAAGAACAGCTGATTCATGGAGGAGCGTGGTCTGACCAGAGAGAAATATTCCTCAGTAAGGGGGGCTTGCTCTGAAAAGGGAAATCATCTGGTGCTGCAGCCACTTTTTGATCATTCCTCAGAACCGGGGCTGTGATGGGAGCTCGCAGCCAGCGGGGATGGTTTGGGCTGTCCGGGGGCTGCAGTGTCCTGCCCTCCCTGCCATTGCATCCCCCAGCATCCCTCAGCATCCCTCATCACGGATGCAGGGGAGCAGGCAGCCCCTCCCAGATCGGTGGGTTCTGCGGGTGCTCAGGTCCCGAGCGGGGCTGTCCGGGACTCGCTCCTGCCCGGGGTGCCGGTGCGGGCTGTTGGGCAGCCGTGGTGGTGGGGGCTGTGCCTCAGCAGAAGGGAATGTTCTTCTTGAGAAATTTTAAAGGCAGCCTGAAACACTCACTCCAGATCTCATGAGTCACCCGCCACTGCACATGTGGGCTCCGACACAGCCAACATCCCTCGGCGCCAACAGCAACACTGCGTAGCCTAGCAATCGGGAGCAACCCTATCATAATAAACTGGAGGGAGAAGCTCTCATAACCCTATACAGCAAACCCATAAACTAATAATGTTTGATGAGGATTTTCCAGGAGGCAGCGGCAGGGTCTGCGATTGTGAGGAGGGAAAGTAGAGGCAAAGTATTTGTCTGATACAGCCTTGAGGTCAGGGCTCCCATCGGGACCGAGGTCCACTGCTGCCAAACAGCAGCGTGAGCCTCTCCAGGGGTTGCAGCAGGCTCGGGATCAGGTCTTGCATCGTGTCTGGATGGTGCTTTCACGTGTGGTTGGCTTTAGTTAAGTCTTTCCTTGAAATATAAGCACACACTTGAACACTGCCTTGAGTGCAGGATGCATCCCTCTGCCACGGCCGAGGAAAGGGACAGTTACTCTGACATGGGGAAAGTATTTAATCCTGAAACTTGTTGTCTTTGCTTTGGAAAAGACTGATTCTTGGATGGAGAAATAGGGAGGCTCTCTCTGAAACATCTCTGTAAGGAGGAATAATTTGTTGTCTCCTGCTCATTCAGCCCCGTATCCGGGCTGGCTCCGGGCGTGGGAAGAGGTGCAATATGGAAAAAACACCAGCTATTAGTGTCTCCGAGTGCCTGGTTCAGCAATGAAAAGAAGCACCATTAAATGTTCTGAAATTAGGTATAAATTAACTGGCCCAGCTATGGTCATTTATGATGTCTTTCAGGTTAAAAAATGGTCCTCATTTCAAAAGATTTAGAGTCCCCACCTGCCTTTAATGGGACTATTCTCCTTACAGCTATTGCCGTAGGTAAAGACTTAAAGTCAAACAATAATTACTCCCAGGAAAGAAACACTGTTTTCTTGTCATGTTCCATTAAATAGTTCACAGCATGAGCCAAGGAATTAATGGCCTTATTATCTGGCCTTCAAAATATATCATATTAAAGGGGAGAAGGCAGTCCTGAAGAGTGCAGAAGACACCAGGGATGCCACTGCCCCGGACAATACGGCTGCAAGGCTGTCGGGTTGTTTAACATGTTTTAGCTCAGTTTTGGCTCTGTCACCCAGGGATGGAGGGCGGTGGTGGGAAAGGACAGCCTGGGTGACCCTGGGCCAGGAGAGGCGACTGGGCAGACTGGAGACGTGCCCTCCCCACTGGGACTTGCGTCCAGCAGAGATGAGGTTTATTTTTCAGGCTCTGTGTCTGCCATCGGCTCCATCCCGGCTTTGCCTGGGGCGAGTTAGTAGCAGTAGGGATTTTTCCTGCTATGGGAAGGCTGGCATCCACACGTCTCTGCATAATGGCAGATGTCAGCTCGGGAAGTGGATGCACCGCAGCCACGTGCTGGCAGCAGGAACCTGAAATTAATTTGATTAATGCGCGTTGTTGTTGTTTCCCCTTGAGCTGGAGAACCTGGCAGCCTCCAAATCGTTTGGAAGTACATCAAATCCCCCAAGGAAGAGAGACAGAGTTTCCAGCCCTCCCCCACGACTTCAGGGCTCTTCGTGGAGAGGATTCGGAGTGGTTCATCTCCCAGACACCTGCAGACACACTCAGGCGTGTGCACATAGGTGCGGTGCTGGCATCTGCAAGCACGCAAGGGCTGTGTAGTCCACCTTTCCGCCTCTCTGGGTCTGAGGATTAAGAGATTTGCTCAGTTTTGATGAAGTTTGCACAGTTCTGGGATGGTTCTGATTATCCTCAGCAGCTCACAGTTCAACTGGGCCATTCGTGACAGCAGGGGAAGCTGTGGCAGGGGAATGCCCTGACCAGAGATCCCTTCCCCTGTACACCCCCTCTATGGAAGTCCCTGTAGACATATCTCAAAGTCCAGCTGACGGCACAGACATTGGTCCCGGGGTCTCATGCGGATGCACGGCCGGATGGATGCATTCCCCCCGGCTGAGCTGGGGCTCACTGCACCTCCAGAAATACACTGCATGACTGCGGTGGGCTTGGTCCTCTAAACCCCTCTGCTGGCTTTTTTTTTTTTTTCCTAGTTAGCCTTCAAATAAGAGGTGATACAGGCTTTTTTTGGCCTTTCATGAATTTTAAATTGCGGAGTGGAAATGCGGGGAAAATCACTCACTGCTGTCATGAGCCTGTGTCTGTGCTGCCTCATTCATCAATCCTTAATTAGCTTAAGGACAGATTTGCCAATATTTTCATCCCCTCATTTTATGGCAGAGAATGAGAGCCCTCTGGTTGCGTCTCTTTATTTTCCCCCTCACTCAGGAGATGGGGATCTCAGCTGTGTGATGCTGGCAGAGCTCTGGCATTGCAGGACCGTAGCAGCCCATGGAGCTGGACAGGCTTGTTTCCCCTCGGGGGTGTCACTGAGAGGCACCCGATGATGCGGACAGATGCAGGACCCCTGCACCATCCCGGAACGCTGCATGTTTGCTGCCGAGGCTGGAGAGAAGGAAAGGAAAGGAAACCATCGCCCAGGTCATGAGCATCGTGCTTGAGCCAAGTGCTGCTGTCGGGAGGGAAGGGTGTCTGCTCCCCCCTGGCATGGACCCTGACCGCTCCAGAAACACACACGGCAGCATCCTAGACAAGACCTCATGCAGCCTGTGCAAAGTCTGGAAAGGCAGGAGATAAAAGACCGGTTGTTTTTTGTTTTCTTTCCTCTCCTCTCTTTTCCTTCTGTCTCATGAGCTGGCAGAGACCAGCGGTGTTTTGATCAAATTTGGCACATGGTGATAGAAAAAGAAGGAAGGCAGGGAATTGTAGGTGGCCAGGACCCCCCTGGAAAAGCAGGCAGAGGGAAGGGAGAGAGGACAGGGCATTAGAAAGCCCATTATGGCTCCAAGCTGGGGAAAGAAGTCTAGAGCAAACCTTTTTTGAGAACCAGACCAGCATCAAGCAGGGGACTGGCTGAGGATGGGCTGCTTCCCTCATTATTCCTTTTCTTTCATTCCTTGTCCACTGTTGTGTTCCATCACCACTCATGCCCACACATTTACTGGCTGTTCTTACCTCCAGGATGGTGTCTCCTACACGGGAGGGGATGCATTTTCCCCCAAGCCATGGTTTCAACTAACAGTGCGTTGTTTGAACTCAAGAAAACTGTTCTGGAAATGTTTTTTGAGCAGCTCCATTGTGTTGCCTCTTACACAGGGAGACCAGAAATGATGGTGGGCCCCGAGGCTCAGTTCCAGAGCTTCCTCAGCCTGCAAGGAGGCAGCTCACATGGGGACACCAGGATCAGGGCTGCGTCTGTCAAGCACGAGACCAGCACACGCCAAATACCAGTCTAGATCTACTTTCACCACCCTCAGGGTACTGCACTTCCCTGGGACATGCTTTGTGCAGCATGCCCCGGGATGTGAAATGCCAGCCTGCTGCCATACACCCATGTCACTGGGATGTGTGTTATTTTGGGTGAGGGACACGTCCCTGCTGCAACCTGGCAGGGATGCGCACGGCTGCAACAGCCCCAGATGGGCGTGGAGAGCAGGGAGTCAGCGCCAGGACCTTGCTGTGCTGTCGCACTGCTGTCATCTCCACCCCGAATTTTGCACCCCTGCTTCAGCCCAGACACTGTCTCTCGACAAGGACACGGAGCTGCTGGAGCCGCTGCCGGTTGTCCCGCACCGGGAAGGCAAAGTCTGGGCTGACTCCGTCTGCATTTACCTGGCCTCGTGTCCTGGAAAACTCCTCTCTGGCCTGTGCATCTCTCTGGAGTCTCTTCCAAATGTGTCAGGCAGCCCAGGAGAGCACAAAACAAAAAAGAAATAAATCTTCATAAAATCGCTTCAAGGTTTTATTTCTTTTTTTAGGTTCTGCCGCACCAGTCCTTGCAGACAAATTGTTATCTTTCACTTCTGGATGCACATAGCAGCTGTAACATTTTTAATAGCACCTTCCTCTCCTAAACATCAATCCAGCAGGCTCATTTTTACATGCTTGGGTCTATATTGATTTCTTTACCTATTTCTATTTCAACACTGATATTGCTGAAAAACGAAGGAGCACTCGGCAGCCGATGGGTTTTCTGCTTCAGCCTGATGGCATTAATCTGGTTTGCATGATCTTGTCATTAAGGAGGGCTAGGCTAAATGGCACTTTACAGTTGAAAATCCCTGCACGCTTGCAGGGTACTTACAGCATAAGGCCCTAATCCAGCAAGTGTAATTATACTGGAGGCAGTGACCCCGGCTAAGGACAGTGGGACGCCTTAGAGCAGACATGCATGAGCACAGATGCTGTCGGGGTAGGAAATACCTCCTTCGAAATCAAACTCAGAAGGAAGTGCTGGATGCCAGCAGGCATGCTAAACCTCTTTTCATTACCTAAAAAAATGGTCGACATGCGAGGTGTAATCAGTATGGTGTTTTTGCAACATTTTCAGAAGTTTGGCTTTTGGTTCTTACTCAGTTTCCTCAGGCACTGGCGATGTTGTGGCTCGGGTTTATTTGTTGGATTTTTTTTTGTAGTTTTCAAAGTGTTTTTCTTTTCCCACATAGAGGGAACATTCTCCTCCCTGTTTTTCCACGGATGCGACTGAAAAAACAAATTACAAGAATGCAAAGAAAGTCAGACTCACTGTTATCAGCCAACCTGTCTTCTTACGGCTTTAGGACGCGCAGGCTAATATTCCCAGAGATCTACTCGGGCATTGGAAAAACGCAGCATGATCCAGAAACTGCCTTGGAGTTCTCTGGGTAGGGAAAAATATAAAGCCAATGCCCTCTTGTGGCTTCTTACAGCAAAGTGTTGGGTGGCAGCAGAGTTGTCCCACCTTATAGGTGTTACGGGATCGGAAAGAAAACAGGGTTGTGCCCCCCCCCTTCATTGCAAGGCGATTTGAGGGGCTGTAGGTGCAAGGTGGGGTTTGGCCCAGGCGGGAGTGGGAAGCCCAGGGCATCATCTGAGCCTTGGGCAGGGCTGCGGAGGGGGTGCCTTGCTGGAGGGGCTGGGGTGCAGACACAGACCTCGTCTGTAAGGCAGCACCCCAGCTCCCGGCCTTGGCAGGCTGTTCCCCAGTAGAAAGCAGCGGGTTTAGAAATATTTAAGGCAGTTTTGCAGATTTGGAGGCAGTCCAAAAGGCATGGTGCTTTTCTCCCAAGGCAAAACAGCCTGAGGGCACCAGGGAGGGGGGAGCCCACTGCTGGTCACCCATCCATCCACCCACAAAGCCCACCCAATCCAGCAGACTGTGCAGGAGCAAAGGGGGAATTTGGGGTTTTCATCAAAGCCCAGCCTTCATTTGGTTTTGAACTGCTCTGAAATGTATAGCTGTTGCCTGCTGTTGGTGCCAGGCACACATCTGAGTACATCTGAAATAATTTTTGAAAGCACAGACATTAACATATAATAATAACAATTAAAATTCTCTGTATTTTAAAGCCCATGTTCCTCCTCCCCATCCCCCCTCCAGCCTTCCAGGAAAGACCTCCATCAGCATCTGCTTCCGATTAAACATCATTGGGTTCCAGCCCAAAATAACTTCAAAGATTTATTGACTTCCATGATTTCTAAATAGCTCCCAAAGAGCAGCGGAGAGCCCGGCATTGGCTCCGCTAACCCGGTGGGATGAGACGGTGCTCCACGCTCCTTATCCCACAGATTACCCAAATATGGAGCCAATTGCTCCCCGTTTAAATATTAACCTAAAACTATTTGCACCATGAAATTTTCAGAATTTAGGACTAGTACATTGCTGAGCAGATCAGAGATCAAACCAATGGTCCACATTACCTAATATCCTACCCCAGCAGTGACCTCCCACTGCCTGTGAGAATTTCCCATCTTTACAGTCTAGTGCCCTAAACCAGGAGGATTATAACTATTCCTTGCATTTGTTTCAGTCCTTATTTTTGTAAGTGAATAGACTCTCTCCAAATAAATGCTGAGCATCTGATCAAGCCTTGTGAGTACGTGGTGGTTGAGAGTGCCACACGTTCCAGGATCTGCATCACTGCTGAGCTGGTTCATCAATTTTACTCTTTTTTTTAATCCATGAGAAATTTCAGCAACACCAAGTTTTCTGTCAAAATACTAGAATTTTTGTAGAGGTATTTTCAATTTGGCGTTTCCCTCTATAAAGCTTCTGAACACCAAAAGCAGTGAAGATTTTAACTGTAAAAGCTAAGCTTTTTCACTTTTGACTTTTTGCCAAAGATCCAAACTTATTTTCTTAGGAAAAGTGTGAGCCGAGAGAGGGCAAAGGTCCTTTTGTGATCACGCCACACGCCATCAGGAGGATGCTTACAAAAACAACAGTGGCAGAGCTAAGACATCTTAGCCAAACTGCAGACGTCGCATCGGCTTGTCCCCACCACGGGCAGGGGCACGCTGCTGGGCTGGGAGCCAGGAGCATCCAGCATCCAGCTCTTTGCTCTGCAAACCTCCCCTGGAGTGAGCAGCTGCATGGGTCCTCCCTGCTGGGATGAGCCTTTCCTGCCCCTTACCCTCTGCTCGAGCAAATCCTTCCCTCCTAGATATGCTTTGGTGGTCTTGGCTGCGGTGCAGAAATGGGTCCTGTACGGGCACAAGCTGTGGCAAGGCTGGGCTGTGATATTGCTGCTGTTAGCTGGGTACCAGCTCCAAAACGTGGGAGGAACTGCCTCATAAAGCAGCAGGGAATTTGCAAGTGTGTTGGCAAAGACCAGCACTGCTCCTCCTTGGCTTGTCCAAGAGAGATCTCTTGAGATGTTGTGTGATGCTCTCGATGACCAGTGTGGGACTGTTTAAGCAGAGCCAATGCTTTTCCTGGGGTCTTTAACACCCTCGTAGGGAAGAAGTAGAAAATGTGACAGACTTACACCTTGAGGAGCCCATGGAAGTGTCCTCCAAGAAGGGGACATTGGGGGAAGGAGCGAACAGGGAGTTTGGCAGGGAGGCATGACACATCTGGCCCTGTGAGACTGTACATGCAGTCCCAGTACTCAGCTCATTTCTCACTTTTTCCTTCTTAAATGTCCACTTAAGGCAGAGAAATGGCAGAGAAGAGCAATTGGCTTTTCTGGCCCCAGGCCTGAAGAGTATCTGGGTGACTGATGGTGGTGATGGGAGGGATGTGCCCGGCAGCAGCGGGTGCTGCAGAGCAGCTTTCCAGGGTTTCTTTCCTCATGGCTCGTGTTTGACAGGAGGGCTGTGGGAGTGGGAGGAGAGCAGATGGACAGCATGTCTGATAGCTGGTGGTGGGACTGACGGCTGAGATGCTGTGACAAGGGGAGGGGTAGGAGGTGCAGAAGGGAATTTACAGTCTTTTGGAATGTTTCTGGTAGGATTTCCCTCCTTCCTTCCAGGCTCTGTTCAAACCAGGGTGCTGTTTTCTGACTTGTAAGCAGCGGCTCCTTAGAGGGGCGTTTCTCTTAAGCAAATGTAGATTTACTAAAAAGCATGGCTCTGGTTTCTGCCAAGAGCTCCATTTCCATCAGGATTTCAGGGACTACTCAATGTCTCCATTTCCTGGGAATCTCTTTCCAAGAGCTTCATGCTGGTCGGCGTCTGTGCGGAGGAGGTGTGTGGGGCGAGCACTGAGGACGGGGAGATGCTCTCATCCAGCTGCACTGGTGCACAGAGCGAGGTGCCGTGTCCCAGCCACCCCTCATGCAGGATGAAACACGCTGCTTCCTCCAGCCCCTGCCACTTTTCTCAAGCTAAAGCAATGCCTAGAGAAGACCGAGAGATTTTTTCACCGTGTTTGCTGACTCAGGTTGGGCTGCACCGGAGATGTCTGCATCCAGTTTCTATTACCATAATTCCTGAGCGGGCGAGCAGCAGGACACATGGGTTCATCTCAGCCTGCTGTAACACGCAGCCACTGATGGGTTTGAGAAGGTCTGGGGCAATAACGATGCTTCACACAAGCGAGAGCTCTGCTAGGCTGTTCTGCTAAGAAACCTGTGTGAGTGGAGCAGAGGGTGCTGCTGCTCCCCGCCTGCCTGCTGAGAGGGGACAGGATTTTTTGCCAGTTGCTGCTGCTCTCAGACAAAAGAAAAAAAAGAATAGAGATGGAAAAGCCTCAGTCCTCACGCCTCTTCTGTGGCCTGGACAATGTGAGTCATGCTGAGCGCTTGGGGCATCCCAAGTTGCTGTCTGCTGCGTCCGCCCCCCTTCCCCAGCACTGTCTGCCTCTTTGCCCCACCAGCGTGGTGAGGCAATGCCGCTGCCTTGGGTTCCAGGGGAGAAGACAGAAGGACATATGGGAGAGGATGGAAGGACCGATTCCAGCAGGGAATGGGAAGAAGAACAATCCCCTGCATGGCCCAGACCAGAGCAAAAGGAGCAGAGTGCTCCTGCAGGAGCGTTCCCAAGCCTTGGGATCAGCAGTGGGACAGAGGAGTAAATTCGACACATATTTTCCATCCCCAGCTATCCACATTGCCCCTAACCTGATCCCAATTAGATATACAGAGGCAGCTGCCAAGGAACTTTTATGACTCATTTGAAAGGGAGCCTGCGCAAGAACCGCGCATTCGAATCCAGCTGTCTCCTTCCTCTCTGTTGTTGTTTAGGGAGGACATTTGTGCTTGCTTAGCTCACCTAAGAAAGGGCCAGCAGGCCCCTGGACACAGGGGAAACTGGTTGTCAGCCCAGCCTGGGAACATGCTGTGTATTCCTTAAAAAAAGGAAGAGATGGAGCTGAGCTGGCAGGAAGCGCAGCTCCAGCTTCGGAGAGGTGGGCAGCAGCCCTCTGCTCTGGGGGAGCTCTCCTCGCCGCATTGCCTTTCGCCTTCACGGGCTCGGCTGCCAACAGAGCTAATCCTCAATGAGCACAGCACCGGTGGGGACCACAAACACCCCCGGGGAGTGGAAATCACATGGAACTGGGGAACTACCCTCTTGTTTGCAGGGACAAAGCCCTTCGCCTCTCGCAGAGGCACCAGCAAAGGTGAGGTGCAGGGTGTCAGATGCAGCTGATGGGCTGAGGCTCAGCAGGCAGGTCTAAGCGACACGGTCAGACCTAGGAAATCCCAGGTTAAATGAGACCTGAAGCCCAGCTCCATCTCTAGAGCAGCCAGATATCACTGCTGTGGAGGCAAGTGGAAGATTCTCACAGGTTCTGTGCCTGCCTGTAGTAAGGTCTTTCATAACAACAGATCAGCCTAAGCCCTGAAGAGTGAGACTGAAATCCCTTCCCAAATGCCTGCTGTTATTATAATAACCCCAGTGATCCGTGCTATTGCTGTGCTCCTCAAATTGCCTGCCTGGCCCCTGTTGTGCTTTAGGGATCAGCTGTTCTCGGACAAGGTGCTTGGGCTGGTTTCAGTTGGAATTGGGCAAAGAGCTAGAATACGATGAATATTTTGTGCCAGGAGTTTCGAGGCTGTCAGGCTAGGCTTCGTTAGCAAAAATTCATCATTTCTGCTTCCAGTCTGGTGTACCAGAAACCGAGAGGTGTATCTTGAAAGCTGTGACTTGAAAACAAAATAAACCAACAACCCCCACCTGATACGAGAGAGGAGGTCAAGCGTTCGGTGACACTTTGTAGCTGAAAATGCAGTCTGACAAAACCAGCCTGGAGATGCCCCAGGCTCAGAGGTGCCAGTCCTGGGCAGGGTTGATTTTCTTGGCAACCCCCTGCATTTTAAACATTTTGCTTTCAGTAAGGAACAGGCCATGTTTTCCCTCAACACCTTGAAAACTTTCACTATGTGCAAGTGTCCTTTAACACCCATCTCTACAGTTCAGTGTCTGTGACACATCTTCCACCTGGCTTTTCAAGTTTCTGAAGCCCTGCCACTCTCCTAGCTCATATTTTCCTTTCAAATAAGTACTTATAAATGAAAGGTGAGACTCATAAATTCATAAGATTCTAGGAAATGGGTCTTTAAGAAAAGCACCCGCGGCCCGAGCTCCTTGCTGTCAAGTGCCATCGTGTCCCATGAGCCCAGGCAGGGTCCTACTGACATCTTCACTGTCAGGGCAGGGATTTACACCCCCTGAAACAGAAACAGCCTCCCACAGAGCCAACCACCCCTGCACTGCACAGAGGATGGTGGAAGACCTGTGACGTGTTCCCGGGCAGGGCTGTGTGAGGGAGGGATGTGAAAGAGCGGGTGTCACCTGGAATGGATGGATGGATGGATGGATGGATGGATGGATGGATGGATGGATGGATGGATGGATGGATGTGCTGCAGCGTGCTTAGTGAGCAGGGTCTGGAGGGTTTGCACTACCCAAGATCTGCCCCTGGAATGGAATTATCCGATTTCCCAGGCTCTGACACTCCCCACACCCCTCCCTGGGGCAGGAATTCACCCAACCCAGCATCAAACCCAGCACCCAGCCCTGCCTACGGTGGAGGTTTTGGGGACCGTTTGGCTCAGGGCCTGCCCGGGCAGCCCTCGGTGGAGAGGAGGGCAGCCGGCATCACTAGATGGTGCTAACGCTTGCGTTTTCCCGAGCTCCGGGAGCAGCGCGCGGGCAGCGGCTCCCCGCGCGGCAGCGCTGCGGGGTTGTGCGGGGAGGGTCCGTGGGTCCTCAGGCACCACTCCTGGGGGCCTCGGGGCGATATGGTCCGGCCATCAATAACAGTGGCGACGAGGGAGATGCTGCCTTTCTGCTTGTCTCCAGGGTCTCAAGGGGAAAGGACCAGGCTCCGTAGGGTGCAGGATGCGTTCCTAGGGCTTTAATGGGAACCTGCCCGTCCTGCCCCTGCACCCCTCAAGGATGGGGTGCAGGGATGCCCCTGCCCACTCTGCACCAGTCTGTGCTGACCCAAACCCTGAGCAGACACAGAATTGAGGCCAAGAGAGCAAAGTTACAACATGGGTTGGGGCAACTGGTTGTAATTCCCAGTCGGTGCTCCCTGTGCTGGCGATGCGCTGGGAACACTCATGCCTACGCCTTCCCAGAGCCCTTCCTGCTGGACCAATGCATGTCACAGGTCCTATCCTCCCATCATTGGTGGAGTCAGGCTTTCAAATGGGAGCTTGTGGGATGGGGGCTCTCCCTTTCTTGTGGACCATCAGTTTTCGGGAGCCCCACTCCAAGTGCCTGGCTGATAAGGCACAGCTTGAGCTACAGCTGGCTGATCTTACCCCTCCTCACTGGGCCAATGGTCCTGGGAAGGGCTGGGGCACAAGGAAGAGGGAGAAAGGCTCACCCACACAGCTGACTCAATGCTGATAAGCTCCACAGCCAGACACTAAACACATGTGTCTGGAAATGTCGTGTGGAGCTTCTCACATCTCATAGGGCTGAGCTCAGGTGACAGGGCTATCCCTCGTCCCTTGGAGTAGATCAGTGCTTGGAAAATAAGACCGACTTACCTGGAGGTGTGTGGAGAGGCTCATGGTAATGGGATGACTTCCCAACAGACGAGGTCAACACAGTTGACAATGCCCTCTCACAGCATCAACCCAGGTGGTGGTCACTCCCAAATGAGGTGGTCAGGCCAGCCCTGGAATGTGGCCCAGGTGCACCTCTTTGCTGCAGATTACCTTTCGGTAGGTGAGCAGCTCTGGCTGTTTGATCACACACATGGGAGTAATTAACACCCTGCTTTTAGGGTCTGATCATATCAGGCTGAGGCAATAAGTGCCTGGCATATTTAATCGAAAGCTCTTCTCCTCATGCCCTGTTCAGAGGCAGAGAGGATGCAAGGAGGAGGATGCAGACTGAGGGGTTGCTTTTCTCCATGACGAGGATTATGTGTACTGTCAGACCTGCTGCCACGTGCAAGTCCTGCTGCATCGGGTGCCTCTCCCCAGGTAAGTCCATCTTCTGTGGGGCTTGAGTAGCTGTGAGTCATTGCAGACATTCCTGCACCACATCCTCTGAGACAAACCCACACAGGAGCAAGAGAAGCTCAGGACAATCTCTGAAGAAATTGCTTTCTCACAACTAAATGTCTACATACAGAAAAAATGAACCACGACCACAAATTTACATAAAAATCATCAGCGACTCCCCAGCCCAGGGGAAAGTCTGGTGTCGATGTCGTGGTGTGAAGCAGATGTAGTGAGAGGGGTTGCTTGTATTGGTGGGGGCTGCTTGAACACATCTCCTTCCAAAGAGCTGCCTGTGGCAAGCTGATGACCCGGGTGGCAGGGACCTCTGGAAGGTTCTCCTTGCCTCTGGAAGGACAGCTTCTTGGCTTGATTACTGTAAAGAATGATTTATTTATTGGCAGCTCCTTGTGGCACCCAGGAGAGGAGAAGCTGGGGTTGCACTGACACCCAAACTGGTGGAGAGGCTTCAAATCAGCTCTTGCCTTTGGCAAGTCCCCTTCCTTGGGCAGGCTGGGGCATGGACAGACCAGGAGTTGCTGCCAGCCAGGTGCCCTGCAACAGGGTCATCAGCACCTTTCTGTGGCTAATTAAAAATCCACTCTGGCCTGTCATCTTTAGCTTTATCATCCCCCTTCTCCTTGGGTTTGAGGGTGGATAGGAAAGTGCCAGCAACACGCAAGATAGAGTTATTGTAGGCAATGGCTGGGTGCCAGCCACCCTTGTAATTCTGTTAATAGACTAATAGAGGAGCAAATGAAGCCATTGTAGGTAATTTTAATGCTGCACAGTCCCATCATGGTTAGAAATGTTTCAGCTACATCATTAATAAATTCTCTTCTGCAGGGTTTTATTTGCCCTTGGTTATATCAGGACTGGGCTGGTGTTGGAAGTGCTTTCAATTCTTCAGTGAAGTTGGATTTTTCTTTTAAATGAACAAGCATTAATGGCCCGCTTAGGGTTAGTTTTTAATGACCTGCTATAATGTAAAGGAGCAGGCTCAGTCTGGGTGGGGATTTGTCTCAGGTGCCCAAGTTGTGGCACTCAAGGTGGGGGTGTTAACACCCATTTTAGCTGTCTGGGAGTGGCAGACAGCCCTGGGGCTCCCGTGGAAACCTGCCCTGCAAGAACACTGGGCTCCTGGGGTGTCCCGGCACTATGAGAGTGGAAAAGCCATACGATAGGCCAGAAATGCCAATACTGTGCTGAGTGGAGGAATGGCTTTAGCAGAGGAGCTCTCCTGTGATGTAAACCTTGCAAATGCACATAGCACCAGAGAAATTACTTCGCTTCCTTAAGTTCTCCGTTGCTCATGCTAGCTGGGATTGCCTTTGCCATCTTTCCCTGTTTCTCAGGCTGGTGCCAGGGCAGGGATGGAACGAGTTGCACAGTGAGGATGGGGGAACGTGCACAGTGGCTTGCTTCAGCTTGGGACATCACACACGGGCTACTTACCTTCTGTACGTTGAAAAAGCTGGAGTGTGACTGCACTGTGCTCAGTGGTTGCAACACCTCTTGCAAATAGCATTTCCCTTTTCCTGGTCCTGTTTGGGAAGGAAACACTGGACATTAGGAGGTCTGGTTTGGGGAGGAGGCATCCCGTGGTGCTGACAGGCTGCTGCTGCAGCCAGGGCCACTGGTGCCCATTTTTCCAGAGCTGTGGACACAGTCACAGAAGCAGAACCACACGTGCAGGGAAGCGGCCTCCTCCGAGATGGAAACGATCCTCCTCGGACCAGGCAGAGGATGCAGAGCTGGGTAACGAATGTCTCCAGATGGACATGATTTACAGGCTCAGTAACGGGGCCATTCCAGGACTTGAACCAAACTTACAAACTCAGAAATGCGATGTGCCGAACAGCTCACGATTTGCTTTGCGTTCATTCACCACCACAAGCTTTTCTCCCTGGATTCCAGGCACCATTAGCACAGCCAAGGGACGTGTTTCTTGCTACGAGGGACCGGACCATCGCTAATTTTAGCCACCTATTCCAGAAAGACTCTTCCTAGTGAATGACACGGTGTTAACTCACCCACTCCCAACAGCAGGTACCCTGAGTGCTGAGCAGCACATCCCTCTTCGCCCCCAGGCCGTAGGATGAAAGTTGTGCCAGTGTTAACTGTAAATGAAAACCTTCTGTTTGAACTTTCCAGCTGGGAAAGGGGAGGGGGAGATGCAAAAAAATCTTTTGAACTTCCCTTTCCCTCAGTTATTTTACTGAACACTTTAGTGTTGGATATTTAAAGAAACAAACTGTTCTTTGTGGCCATCTAGTCCCCTTCTTTCTCCTCCTGCTCTTGACAGTAAGGTCTGGAGTGATGTCCTGCTCTTGACAGTAAGGTCTGGAAAAAATTCCACACTAGATACAGCCATTTCCTCACTGATGTTAACTGGAAGGAATATTTCCTGGAGAAATAGAAGAAAAAGCTACAAATTTTGTCTGGGCAAACCAGACCCTGCACTCCAGACCAGAAAGTAACAGAGTGAGAAGGGCAGAGAGCAGAGGGTGTCAACCATGGGGTCACACTGGCTCAGAGAGAGCTGCGAGGGGAAGGACATGGGTCCAGGAGAAATTTGAGGAAAACATAAGGAGGCAGAAGGGATTACTCCCTGCCAGGCTTAGCCAGGATAAGCTCAATACCCGACTTTCATGCTTTCACTGGGGAGAGATGATCTGTACTTGTTGCAGGAGGATTTTGGATGGTGTGGGGGAGCCTGGTACCATGGGATGTGAGCTCCTGCATGCCCCGGGGCAGGGCCCCGTGCTCCATGGGTGCCGAGAGCTGCCTGACCTCATGCTCTGCGCCCATGAAACTGGGGAGCGAGCGAAAAAGAGTCTGAGCAACATGAGCGAATGCAAATCTGTTTCCACTTAGCTGGTCCTCCGAGGCCAAATGATGTAACTCCCGTGAAGCCCTGCAGTATGTTGGCAGGAGGAGCCTAGTGACAACTCCAACTGTAAGTTCCTGAGCTAATGAGCAGAAAAGTTGAATAAAAAAAATACAAGGGGTTTTTTTCTTCTTTGGCTTAACATAGCGATCCTCCCCAGGACTGTTTTCTGAGCAGAGAAACAGCACACTGAAGGAAAAAATCCAGCGCTCGAAGACCCTGGCTCCTCTCTTCTGGCTCTAACAGGACAAAGCCAAGGGGTCACCCCCCCTTGGGACAAGCATTTCAAAGCAGCAGGGCTGAGGGTTTGCTCAGCCTGCTGTGATGCCGAAACAGAGCCCTGTTTCAGCAGAACCTCGCTGCCATCCTGTTCTCCAGCCGTTAGGGAGTTAACCACAATTATTATTACTAAGGGTGGGTTTTTCTGTCTGTGTGTGTTACCAGCAAAGAATGTTTTACTACAGCTCTCCACACAGCCACCAGCCTCCAAATGGACCATGTTACAGTAGAGCTAAATATTGTGTCAGGGAGCATGTGTTTCTTGTAATATGGGCTCGAGCCACGACTGTGTAGGAAATAGTTTATCTCTCTCCCCCTGCTCCCGCTTTCTGCCTTTATCCTCCCACGGGCTGCGTGGATGGCCGGGGCACTAGTGATGGGAACTTGCCTGTGGATGCTGGTAGATATTTTTTTGCAGCCCATGCCTGTAGCGAGGAGCAAGGTTTGGGTGGGACACACTGTAGGGTGGCTGTGGGTCATGCTGTCTCACTGTCTGCAGGGTGACGTGTCAGTCCTGCTGTCACAAGGGGCACGGGTGGGTCTTTCACAGGACTCGGGTGCCCCCAGGCACTGCCCCGGCACAGGGCAGGGGCCAGCACCACTGATGCTTGGGGAATCTCTGCTAGAGAGTTAGGACAGTGCAAAGAAAAGCATGATGTATGTGTGTTTCAGAGTGAAATTTGGCTGGAGAGGTTTTGCCAACCCCAGGGTCAAGGTGGAGATGAACCACCATCACTGTTGCTGGAAATCCTGATGCCTGCAGGGTGGGCTACAGAGCCAGACGATTAAGGGACAAGTAGAGCAACCTCTCTGAAAATTGTTTTCTTGCTGCTGCAGCAGAGCAGAGCCCCTCTGGGTGCTGGCCTGAGCCGAGCAGGGTCTGCTGCCTGTGCCATCAGCAGGACACTGCTGTCACTGCGGGCAGGGTTAAGGCTTCCTTCAGCTTCACTATGACAGAGTCAGCAGATCTGGGGCCTGTTTCTCCCCTGTGCTGCTCTGCAAGAGGGATGTCAGGGAAACCTGGGCCCCTCATGCCTTCCTCTCCTTATCTGTCCATCTCGACGCCATCCCCAAACGCAAAAAGGCACTTTTCCTTTTTACTGTCCTTGCTCTCTCCCCACCACTGATCTGCACAATAGCATAATTGTATATAAACATCTGATTTCTTTTACTTTGCCTCAATAATAGCTTGTAGCAACCCTTTCCAACATCTATTAATACTGTGCTATATATTAGATCCAGACTTCAGATCCCCAAATGTGACTATCTTCAGAATAAAGTGGAGAAAGGCTGAAAGCAGATCAAACGTTTGCCCTCTGGTCAACTTTAAGTGTAGTATGAACTGCATCTCCATGCAAACACCTTGGACTTTTCTCTCTGAGACATTATAGATAAGCCCTGCCTGGATCAGGCTAATGATCCCTAAGCATCAGTGTCCCACTTCTCGGTGAAGGTCAGCTGAACCTGGCAGAGCAGTACTCCTCCCACTGCCTTTTATGTAGAGCAGGGCTATAGGAGATCAAGATCTCTTTACAGGCAGAAAACATGAGCACAAAGAGATTAATTGACTCATCCAAAATCACTCAGTATCCAGGTGGGAGGTAGAAACCACTGGAGCTGGATGGTGGTCGCTCCCTCCAGCTCTTGCAGGACCTGGGGTGGGTTTCTGATGGGAATGATGCGGAGATGCCATTTTGTTGCTTTACATTTGTTCCTTGTAACACATAAGGAGATTTCCAGAGGTGCAATTGCTTCCTCGGTCATAAAGACTTGTTTTACTCTTTGGGTTTTTACTCATATAGAAATGAAGATTTTCCAGATGGACTTTTTTTTCTGAATTGTTTTGACTTCAGAGAGGTTTGGGGGGGCTTTTCATTGAATGTGGCTTGCCCTCTCTCACACCTACAGAGGCAAAAGCAAAAAGAATAAATAATACAGCTAAAAATAAAAGCCACATCTAATTCCTGTTCCTTCTCACCATAAAATAGGCTAACTTTTGAGCAATTCTACAAGCCCCAGCTCATGCTTTGGCATAGCTGCAAGGCCTGGCTGTGCTGGCATGCAGGGTACTGGTCAAGAACTGCACCATGCTTGACCAAAGTCAGAGCTAGGGAAAGGGGCAGCACTTTCCACTGGGAAATTATCTTTCTCTTCCCAAAGAGAAAAATCCATGCAGCTCATAATAACAAAAAGGCATGTGGGCCCTGATTGTATCTCTGGGGATGAGAAAAACAGCCAGGGTTAAATCTTCCAGCTGGTTATAATCTCTGGGAAGTGCCCCTTGCCCTTTCTTGTTAGGACATCGTCAGGGTACACTTCCAAATTTTAACAAGATCATGTTTTTGCAAAACCAGACCGTAAACCTGCATCCTCAGCTGTATGTTTCTTCCATTGCTCCGTGGCACGCACGCACCGCTGTTAGCAGCTGCTTGTGCAAGGGCTGCTGTGGGATGGCAGTGACTGCTCTGTACAGCACATTGTTCTGCAGAGGGACCCAACAGGAGATACTTAATGAGAAAAGGACACCAAAAAATTCATCTTGGAGAGAAAAAATGTGTGTGAAGAACCGCTGGGGCTTTCTGGTAGGTTTTCAGGCTTAACGGAGATGCTAAAAGAGACCAGATTTTTCCTCCTCTTAACCAGAAATAGCCATTTGGGGATGTCCTTGGTTCTGCTTTGCTTCTTGCTGCTAGTCACTCAGCTGAATTGGGCTGGGTGAAGGAGAGTGGCTGTACATTTTTCTGCTCCTGATGGCTGAGATGGTTAAAAAGCTTGAACTGTACCATGGACCGGACCAGCCCTTCGGATGATAACCTGCTTTACCACTAACCTGTGCCCCAAATTTATAGGGTTGCAGCCGTGAATCTTTCTCTTTGATCCATGTCTGCTATTAAACAGCTTCAGAGAAAGTCACAAAGCTCATTTCTAGGAAAGGAAACTGAACAACCTAAATCTTGGGGCTGAACAGCAGTGGGGAGTCAATCTTCAAACTGCATCTCCTCAGCGGCTTCAAAAGCAAAGCAGCTCATTTTAACACACTACACGGCAGTTCAGCAATGATTAAAGTACCTTAAACGTGCACCTTTTTCATCATAGACCTGTCTGCTGACAGGGTGCCAAGTACAACAAACCCAATCAAAAGCATCATCCCTGTGATGGATGTAACTGTCATTGTCTTGTTTCCTGAACAAGGAGACCTGTAACAAAAATAGAGCCTGGAGAAACATGCGCATCCTCGTACAGAAATAACCCCCTAAAAGCAAACTCAAAAGCCATAGAGGAGCCAGCCTCCAAGCTACAGACAAAGTGCCGAGCGAAGGAGATAACTGGCTGGTGAACGCTGGGAAATAATACCCTAAAATCCTTCCGAGTCCATTCATCACCCTGGCTTCAGTGATCATCTCAGCAATAAATTCCCTTATCATCCTATTGGAATTTGACATTAATGACCTGCCTGTTATTTCAGAGGGAGATGGACTGTAACCAGCAGGTAATTGGTAGGAAAAATTGCTGGGTATAGCAAAGATCTGATACCATCGGAGTAGTTACAGCACGAGAGAGGGAGATTAGGGAGCTCTGTTTACCACAAGGGGCTTATTCACCCTGAATAAATGCATTTGCTGCCCAGAGCCTTCCTCTTACACCCTCATTCCCCTTCAGTGGCACATTAACATCAGCATTAACGCAGTGCTTTTCCCAGTGACTCTGATATGAAGCACAGCAAAGACACAGCACAAGCTCTTATCAGTGTCCAGGTGGTCAGAAAAATGATCAGAAAGTTCTCTCCCAGCTCCCGTTAGTTTATGCCTTAATTTCTGAGTTGTCTCAGGAAAGACAACTGTAATTTCTTAATTATTCACATTACTCAGAATGCTTCTGCAAACACTGATCTGCAAATTTTTTCACAAGTAACTTCCCAAACTGTGTCTGATTTAGGTTTTATTTCTGTTTCTCTGCTACAGTGACACAATACGTTTATCAACAGTTTTCCTTGTCATCTTTTAGTGCGCTGTAGCTATAGAGCCCATCTTTGCAGGGGAGCTTGCAGCCTTAACCCAAAATAGGACAACTGACTTCTCTAAAGTGTGTCTGAGGAGAGCTAGAAGCAAGTCCAGAGGTAAAATCCTGGCCCTGCTGCAATGAGTGATAGCTTTGCCCTGACTTGATGGCTCTATGCCTTTCTCAAAGGTTTCCCGGTCCTGCCTTTCACTTCCCAGCTAACAGGACCAGCAACAGATCCAGAACATCCTCTTTTTTTTTTTTTTTTGTGAACACACCTGCTTTTTTAAAATTAGCTCCCTGGAGTATTCACAAAAACAAAGCTGCAAGACACAGCCACAGGAGGACTGAATTTGCTACAGAAATACCGGCACGTATTCATAATAAAACATCTGCACTATTTGCCCAGCTCTGACTGTAACTTCCCATCATGTCCTGCACCTTTCTGGGAAGAAAGAACTGGTGATGGTGGTGGGAAAATTGCTTCACCAAAGGGGGTTTTGCAACCACTTTCACTGGAGTCAGGGCTGCTTTTAACCCTGTGTATTCCCTTTCTCTCTGGACAACCCTATGGGCTCCCCACCACTCTAAGCAGTGATGGAGGAAAAGAAAAGCTCTTTTTCCATGCATATTCTCCCTGGAGGGCTCGCAGGGGCTGGGGATGACCCCAAAGACTCCCTCAGAAGGTGACTGGCTTACTCTGCAGGGATCCTGACAAAATTCCACTTCCAGGTGCTACTGCTGAGCGCTCAGATGTGGCACTCTGGGTGTGAGTGCAGGAGGGTCAGCCCTGTGTCCCCTGTGCATGGCAGGGAGACGGTCTGCTGCCTGTCCTTGGCATCACTGCAGGATGCCATGGTCTGGGGACAAGGCATAACGGCAGCAACATCCTTCCCAACCAGCAAAACTGCCGGCAGAGAAAGACTGGCTGGAGCTCTTCTTAACTGCCCTTTCAAACCGTTGTTTGAAATCAGGCTCGGAGCAGAGATGAAGCGTCAGATCCCTAAAGAGGGAGCAGAGCTTGGAGGGACGGACGGAAATTTTGAGCTTTGCAATGGTAGAATCTGAGACAGGAGGCTGCAACAGCCCTGGAGTCATAGCACGCTGCCCTGGTGCTGAACCATCCCATCCAATGGCTTTAACAGTCCTTGGGAGTTGATTCCCACATCTCTGGGGCTGGCGAGAGGGGAAGGAGAAGGTAAGGAGCTATGGTTGTGCCTCTCCTGGAAACGATTGAATTAGAAACCCGGAGGTTGGATTGCTTCCCTACAACTGTGTAAAAAGCTGTTAACTGCCATGGCAGGAATTGAGCCTGCAAATCCCAGCTCTCTGCACTCCTTACGGGAGGCTCTTCATGCAAAAAAGCATCAGCAGAATGAATTAAATGCCATTGTGGTGGCCACATTCCCATGTGCTTCTTGTGCTCTTCCACTTGACTCACCAATAAAGAAGCCAAGAGATTTTGTAGAGGCTGTTTTGAAAACACTCTAATCGATTTAATTCATAGACAGCTCTTCCAGCCCACTTGCTGGACATTCCCCCAGGAATGTGTTTAATCCCTGGTTGCCCTGGGTTGATGGAGATGGTGTCCTCCAGCCCGTTTGCTCTTGGCTGCGGCACAGTGCCTGTGCAATGGGTGTTTGCTGCTGGTCTTTGAGGCTGTGCACAAGAATGGAAACGTTGGCGACAGCCTGAAACAAGCTTCAGTTTTTTCTTGCCTTGTTGAAAGTCACGATGTTTACTACAGACAGATTGGAGATGAACATGGCCCAGAGCCCAGTGACTTCATAAATTAAAACCCTAAATAATCGCAATATAATATTCCTGCAAGAAAGGTTTTCTTATCTTGATTTTTTCCCCTTTATCTCTCTCTCCCCCCCAGCCTGGACTAATCACTACCAGACCAGGAACCTTCAAATGGATTTGTTTGGAGACTTGGCATGAGCTTATAATATCTGG